>NC_060959.1:7645262-7667762 GCF_910589235.1 Vespa crabro
TGTGTATATGCATACATACATACATACATACATACATATATATATATATATATAAAACATAAATATCATCAACGTCCATGTGTTGTGGGTCAGAGCACCCTAAAACTTTGAACCATATGATACTTCGATCGCACGGTTCTTCCGATGACAATTATGATCAACGGATGGCTCTATATACCCGTCAAATACTTTTTTTTAATATTAATAATAATAATAATAATAATAATAATAACATAATAATAATAATAATAATAATAATAGTAATAATAAAGTATTAATATTATTATTATTATTGTTTTGAATTATTCTTTTTATTCTTTTTTTTTTTCTTATTTTTATTCGTTTATTTCTTTTTGTTTCTCTTTCTTTTTTATAATCTTGTTTTTTCTTTTTTCTTTTCTTTTCTTTTTTTTTTTTTTTTTAATTATTATTTTCTTTTGTCTTTTTCAATCCTCTCCGCGCGTAAATATCGATCGTACTTGTCTTTCTTTCACGAGCCTAGCCCCGTCACGACGCACCGCCATCACGCTGCGCTTTTTACGCGTATTTGCCAGCCAGCGTATTCGCTCCCACGAGTTTTTTAATGATGGGGAGGTGGTTAAACGAAATTTTGAGAATTCTAGCTAACGTCGATCGATGTTTTTTACGTCGTCCATTTGAAAACTTCGAAAGGGACCGCCGGAGTCTTCGTTTGCGTCGATGCGAATATATTTATCTTTTTTTTATTGAATTTGAGATTATGAAAAAAATGGGTGTAAGAATAATCACGTGGTTTGAAAAGTAACTTGGATGATGAATGAAAAAAAAAATTTTTTTTTTCGTCATCTTTTTTTCTTTCTCCAACCACGTTATCATCCTCATACACACACACACACACACTCACTCATATATATATATATATATATATATATATATATATATACATACGCATACGCATACACACACACATTTTACATCGTAGTTTCAAATTCGCGTGTTTACTTTTTTCGCAAGGAACTCTTTTCTTTTTTGTTTTAATTGAATACAAAAGAATTTTTTGATCCATTTCAAATACTTTTCTCGATCGATCGAATACAACAACGACGTCTAGGAAGAATTCTTTAATTTCGTTGACGAAACGCTGTGCAGAATGGGCAAGGTATCCCCCCCCGGACGGTGGGCTTGCCTGACCTTTTACGTGTAACTGGCCTGGTGTTGGTTGGTTCGCAGGATCAGACCGAGTCGGCGGCCATCCTCAAGATCAAGGAGAGCATGCAGGAGGAAGCGAAGAGGTTTGAAAAGGACTCGGACCATCCCGATTATTTCATACAATAACTTTTCACGAGTCGTTGGAAAGCCCCTGAGACCAAACTAAAAAACCGAGTTTAATGCGCGAAAGAAACCAAACGAAAGAAAAAAAAAAAAAGACACGCATACACGAACATACGTAAACATACATACATACACACTCACACACACGCATATATATATATATATATATATATATATATATATATATATATATATATATAGGAAAAACGGACAAAAAGCAGCAAAAGAAAAAGAAAAAAAATATCAATATCCTCTCTTCTTCATACCCAATTGCTCCTCCAACCAATGTGCACTCTTGTCCTATCATGGGGAAACGAACAAAGGAACGAAAAGCGATTAAAAAAAATAAAAAAATAAAAAAAAAATAAAAAACAATAAAATAAAGAAGAAGAAAAAGAAGATACAATAATAAAAAAAAAAAACCCCCGATAAAATATACGTATATACACGCAAAACACACATATACATACACGTGACATACACGAAAAAAAAAAAATAAAAAATAAAAAAAGAATACAAATAGGAAAAACGGCAACATGAAAAAACAAAAAAAAAGGGTAAAAACCAAAAGTGGCGTATAGAAAGGTAACGAAAGAGAAGATGACTGCGGCGAAAGGAAAAGAACAAAAAGAACCAGAAAAATTTTAAGAATTTTTCTCCTTCTTTCTTGCGCGCGCGGTTTCGAGCCGATCGATAAAAAGGCTCGACACTCAAACTCCCCGATGAGAAAGATATGCACAACATGAAAAGAGGAGACATCGTCCATATATATATACGTGTATATATATATATATATATATATATATATATATATATATATATCGGACGAAGGATAAGAAAAAAAAAACAGAATCCTTAGGATTAAGGAATAGGAAAATGAAAATGAGGTTTCATTGAATGATCATTGTTTTTTCTCGTGCAATTCTCTCGTGTCTCACACATTTTATGATATAATTAGGGTACGGGTTATGTCTGTCTCTCCGAGCGACTCGAATTGTTTAATCGATCACTCTATTACTATTAATTATATTATCACTCACGATTGCGACTTTACCGGGCGCAAACGGCGGCGGCGGGGGCGGCGATAGCGACGAAAAGAGTTTAAAATCGTTTATATTATCTGTTATCCTTTTTTCTCCCTCTCCCTCTTTTTTTCTTTCTTTCCCATCCCTCCATTTTTCTTTTTTAATTCGAATTTTTTGTTTGTATTCGATATTTCGCTTATTCGTTTTTTTTTTCTTCTTTGAAAAATGGTCTTTGGTTTTTTTTTTATTTTTATTTTCTTTTTTTATTATTTTTTCTTTTGTTTTTTTTTCCCCACCATCCACGTTCACCTAGTCGAATTTCACGAACGGTAATAAACAATAACTTCTTCCTTTCATAAGGGTTTTTCGTGCTTGTCGTATCTATCACGCATTTTCCCTGTGAATATTTCCTTCCAAGATGAGAGAAGAGTGTATTATGAATGAAAATAATAATAAAAAAAAGAAAAAAGAAAAAAGGAAAGAAAAAGAGAACTTAAAAGTTCATGAAACGATTTAATCGGTTGCCTTTTTTGCTTGCGAGAAACACTAATCGAATGAATGTTTATCGTAAAGCGATAGTTTACGATAAATTACGTAAGTATGTGCATATACCCATCGATACATATATATATATATATATATATATATATATATATATGTACATATACATACACATACATATATATTCATTACACATGCAATTCGATCACTCTTATTTAAAAGAGAAAAAAGAAGTGTCTTAAACACGCAGTGCAATAAGATTGTAACAGCTCGAGGTGCATCTCTCATCGAATATATCTCCGAGTCCCCTTATAACCTTCGCCCTTATCTTCTTCCTTCGTCCTATTCTTCTTCCTTCCTCACGACTCTTCGATATTTTATTTAATAATAATTAAACATATATAAACATATACATATATACAATAAAAAGGAAAAAAGAAAACACGATCGGTAGAATTTAGGTATGCGAGTGATAAACGTCAGACCAAAATAAATAGCCGAGAGTGTGAAAATATTGCTGCTATACGCATAGATTTCGACGAATGGCAATAATTTAAACGTTCGATCGAACGCGCGTGCGCGCGCGCACGAGAGAGAGAGAGAGCGAGTGAGAGAGAGAGAGAGAGAGAGAGAGAGAGAGGAAAAGAGCGATAAATTACGGATCGCGTGTATATTTCTTATAGCGTGATTAGATAAACGCTAGCCTAGCGAAAAGATTTCTTCATCGTCGTTCCGAAAGTGTGATTGGGTCGATTTAAGGATCAAAAAGCCGAATGTCTTCCGTTCGGTAGTTTTTTGAAGGATAGAGGAAAAAAAATAGACGTGTGTGTCCGGACGATTCCCTCAGGATCGACCGGATGCATTTCGATCATCTAAAAACAAAGATAGAGGCACTAAGAGAGAAAGAAAGAGAGAGAGAGAGAGAAAACATATGAGACGATGTATCGAGAAGAAGAAGATTGAGCATCGCTGGCACGGCTCTACTAAGGGATGATGATTGGCCTACCAACTAGGAAGCTGCATCAAACAATTACTCGTCTACCTCTTCTTCGTCTTCGTCGATGACGGATTTAGTAAAAAACCAAACAAACAAACAAACAAACAAATAAAAAAGAAAAGAAAAGAAAACTTGGAGAAACGAATACGTTTCGTACGACGATGCGTTCTCGAATGAGATAAGAAAATTCTTAACCAATTAACACCTTTGTTTTTAGACCTTCACGACGATTTGCGTTAAATCGAAAAAAGAGAGAGAGAGAGAGAGAAAGTTTTTATTTTCAATCCAGTTGGATCATTCCTACACGTTTAAAGATTACAATTTCGTAAAGATTACAGTTTGTTATCGTATCTAATCGGTTTGATTAATATAACCGATCATTGTTATTTAAATGTCAGTGTATTATTATAATTTAATAGTATTATGTTAATAGAGAGTATATTAGTATGTAAAATAGCAATAGTATTTAAATATTAATATTGTAGTATATTTATATAATAATATTTAAATACTATTGTTATTTAAATTGTGTATCCTTTGCAAATACCTTTAATCGATAATATTTAAATAAATCTTATAGAGATAATATTGATATTTAAATAACAATTACTTTTATTATTTTTTTTTTTTTTTTTTATTTATATTTTATAGTTCTATTTTAATAGAAGGGAAGAACAAAAAATAAATAACATCAGATTTAGATGTAAAGTTTCCTTGATTTATAAAATATAAATTTATTAAGATAGTCGTAATAAAGAAGTAAAGCTATATAAAAAGGGATGTATCTTAAAAGTATGTATACGTGATCGTACTCTTGTAGAGAATTATCCAGCTGAGAGAATAAAAAATAAAAAAATAAAAAACAAAAGAAAAGGAAAGAAACGAAACAAAAAATTGGCCAATCAAAAGTTTCTTTTTATTTTAGCCGTCTCGTCTCTTTCTCTCAAATTCCGTTAAAAAATAAATAAATAAATAAATAAGAAAAAATCGAAAATTTCGCGCGTTTTAAGCCTTCTTCGGTGGCACACAGCACATATACACACGTGTATATGTATGTATGAATATATACATACAAATATAAATATATACGCGTGCGCGTACATGTGTATATGTAAATGGAAGCGAAAAATATTTCTCAGTGATCGTATCGTGGTGTAGATATATCGGTTAGTATAAGAAAGAAAGTGTGAGTGAGATAGAAAGAAAGAAAGAGAGAGAGAGAGAGAGAGAGAGAGAGAGAGAGAATTAAAAAGTCGGGTATGCAAGAGTGAATTAATTTTTTTTCCCCTTTTTTTGAGACGAGAGGGAGAACTTCGAACGGGATACTCTCATTACAGAGGGAGGGACGAGTCTCTCTCTTTCATCGTCGATTAATTAAGAAAGATTCCTCCGCTCGTCTCCACGAGCCTACATACGATCGAAATCCAAATTATTATTATTATTATTATTATTATTATTATTATTATTTTTGTTTATATATATATATATATATATATATATATATATATATATATATATATACGCAATATTTCTTCCTTTACATCGTCGTCATGATTGGCATGAGCAAGAAAAAACGTCACGTGTATTTCGTATCATAGATTTGTACGTATACAGGGTGAATCGTGTAATGTATTTAATTAAAAAATCGATTGATCAGGATACTTTTATTAAATGATGATTTTTTTGTACAATTTTTTTTCGAACAAAAAAAAAAAAGAAGCAACAAGCAAGAGAAATATACGTAAAAGTGATTCTAGAAATGAATTCGATCATTTGATTATATGCGTATATATTTTATTTTTTCCGTCTTTTTTTTTTTCCCCCGACAATCATATCTCACGATTCACCCTGTATACTTATACAGGGTGATGCACTTGAATTGGAATATTCCTGAATGTTATTATTTTATACGCGTACGATTGTTACGAACGTAACTTTTTTTTCTTTATGTTCACATTTTATATATTACGTCCTGTATCGTATGAAGTGAGAAAAGTAATTGTTACAAAATGAAAATAGTTTTTTCTTCGCTGAAATTTAAGACGAAATTGTTCGATTTGTTCGGATGGGAAAAATAATAAATAATAATATTTCTAATAAGATCGATGTTTCTAATGGAGCATCGTTCGTTCATTCGTTTGATTTATTTTTAGCAGCGAATAAAAATTTATTTTTTTTTTTTTTTTTTGGACGAACGATAATAATTCTCGATTTACCCTGTACATATATGTATATATTTTGAAAAGAGTATTAATGGTCGACATACAATACGTGTTCCATCTTCCTACGAGATTGTTTTTTCAAGAATGAGAAAGATATGCGTGAAATATATGTAAACGTAATCATACATAGATAACATTTCGAAACCCTTTCGAAATCCTTCTCCTTCTCGTACTATCCAAAAAAAAACGTTTGATGCGCACAAAAACAAAAAAGAAAAAAGAAATAAATAATTGTGCGAGGAGACTCGTCCTTTAAATAAATTTTGTACTTTTTTATGATTTTTCGAGGAGATCTTAGTGAAACAAATAGAAATTCAAATAGGTATATACATGTATAAATACATACATAAACGTGTGTGTGTGTGTGTGTGTGTGTGTGTTGTGTGTTGTGTGTATGTTTGTATATATATATATTATATATATTATATTATATATATTATATATGACAAATATACAAGTTGTCTATTATGAAACGTACGGATTTTTTTTTTTCTTTTTTTCTTTTTTCGTAACAAAATTTGGACGTTTCATTATAGATAACATTTTGTATATATAAAAACCCACAAATACACGCACACGGATATATATGTATATTAAAATATTCGTAATCTCGATTCTTTCGATTCTTTGAGAGAATATGTGTCGTTAAATCAAGTTCCATGGAATTATTAAACGTAATTACATTCGAGATTTAGTATATTTGGAAAAGTTTAATGTAAATATCTGCTGTCGAGTTTTATCTTTTTTTTTTTTTTTTTTTTTTTTTCTCTAAAAGTGTCAAACTAATGCATCGATATAGATGCAAAATAAGTTCGTGATTCGTTCTAATAATGGAGCCGAGATTACGACGCGTAAAGATTAGGAAAAAGAATAAAAAAGAAAAAGAATAATAAAAAGAAGAAATAAAAAGAGAAAGGAAAAGATAATAAGAAAAAGAAAATAAGAAAATCTAAACATAATTATGATCGTCCTCCCTCTCGTAGTTTAATTGCCGATTTTTATACTTTATGTACAGGTCTCAGTACATAATGTTTTTTAATACTATTTTTTATCTATTTCCGCGTAATAGATTTAAATATCTTCATTGTTTCATATATGGTAGTCACTTTAGATGAAAGATATTTGTACGGTTACAGAGGTACATAAAAAAAAGAAGAAAAAAAAAAAGAAAAAAAAGAAAAGAAAAGAAACAAACGAAATCTTCGATAAATGAACGTCTAAAACGTGTGTTTGTGTGTGTGTTCATGCGCGCGTGTGTGTGTGTGTGTGACAGAGAGAGAAAATGTTGATTAGATTATTATATTCTCGAAATTCCGGTCTGTAGATATCGACGAATAACGATTAACGACAAAGAACGGTTCAGAACGAGATTAGAAAATTTCTTCAATAAATTCGTGCCATCGAAGAGTGTGCAATATTACTTGTTTATTTTATTTTATTTTATTTTATTCTTTAATTATTATTATCATTCTTTTTTTTTTTTTATTTTTTTTTTTTATTTTTCTTTTTTTTTGTGTCTTAACCCAGCGTAAGTACATTCGGCAATATATACAGAGAGTGAGTGAAATTTTTCATTCATAAACGAGCACATGTATGGAAGGTACGTTGAATTAGAAAAAAATCGAATACTCCGATTAGATATATATATATATATATATATATATATATATATATATATATATATGTATATTAGAATTATTAGAATAGAAGAAACGACGAGTTTTCTTCGATGCTTTACACACATAAATACACATACTTACACACATATACATACATATTCGATTTTCTTTATTCCACGTATTTTTTTTCCCCTCAAACGATGTACATATAACGCGTTTATGAATTGAAAGGATTCCGCTCTTTCGTATGAATATATAAGAACGTTCGCGAAATACATATATATTTTATATATATATATATATATATATATATATATATATTGTATATATATAGTATATATTGATAGAGTCCTCGGTAAAGTCTAGCGCAAATTGTGATCGATAAACAAGAGTCGAGTTTTTCGCTCCCTGTTCACGTTGCGTACGAGTCCGGAAAAATATCGGATTGGAATCGTGCGCCGGAATTTCGCGGGTCGAAAAAAGGATTCGATATAAGTTCAATGACCGATAATAATATCGATCTCGTTAGAATCGGTTACGCGCGATACGCGAATTCTCTCTGTAATTAATTAATTAATTAATTAATTAATTAAAAATTATGATGATCATTGTAAACTTCGAAAATGGGCTGTAAAACTCGCGACTAAATCTCCCATTCATTCTCTACAAGATTCGCATATTAATTATCAAACATAATTGTAGGTATCTATACGAAGTATAGCATTCAATAGCGTAAACAGTAATGAAATAATTAAATAAATGTCATATACCCTATAAATCAACGAATTTAATATATTCACAACATTTCACATTCCACGATGATCGACGTCGCAACATCGGCCAATCCAAAAACCCAAGTTAATGATGGGATTAAAAGGGATCGCTAATATATTCTCGACGGTAAGTATAAGCAATTTTTTTTGATCGATTTTTCTTTTTTTCTTTTAATTTTTTTTTTCTTTTCTTTCTTTTTTTTTTTTTTTTCATGCGATATTACAATAGCCTTAAGTAAGTACTGCATAAAAGTGAATATTTGGTGCATAATTATTAACAGAGATTATTAAATTAAAAAATCCATTTATTTTATTCATTTAATCATTGTTAATAAAAATAATTATATTTCTTATCAGGAATAAATGGATTATCGATTTTTTTTATTTATCTTTATAAAAATCTCCGATGCTAATGTAATACATATTTGCAACGTATCTTCTTTAATCCATAAGGAAAGCATACAAATAAAAGTTTATTCATTGTATTTCTACTTGAAAAAATTATTAATCTAAAAAAAGAAAAAAGAAAAGAAGAAAAAAAATTCTCGTCAAGACGACAAATTCAATCATTAATTTTAGTAGGATAAGAACATCATAGTTATAAACACGAGTAGATTATTTTTATCTTTCGAATCGTATGGCAATCGATTGAAAATAAAGGATGAGATGACGAAGAGAGAATGGTGGTGGTGTGGTGTTAGAGGCAATGAAAAGAAAAGTATATATGACTTGATTCGAAAGACAAGTTCAAAAGAGAAAAAGAGAGAAAGAGGAGAGGGGTGGGAGAATGCAGAGAATTGAAACGACGGCCATGAGGTCAGAGGAAAGAGGGACGAGCGTGCTTATCGTGCATCGTCTCGATTCACCTCGAAAGACCTCCTCCTCACCAAACTCTAACAGCGGTGCGATTCTTGCTAGGGGTACCAACACCTCAGTTCTTTTCTCTCTCTCTTTCTTTCTCTCTCTCTCTTTCTTTCTCTCTCTCTCTCTCTCTCTCTCTCTCTCTCTCTCATCTGATACTCCTCATCTCTCTGCATCCCTCAGCCTATGAGTACCGGAGGAGCAGGCAAACGTCAGCGAAAAAAAGTACGACGACGCGTGTCTGTATGTGTACACGATCACTCTCTCTCTCTCTCTCTCTCTCTCTCTCTCTCTCTCTCTCTCTCTGTCTTTGTCTCTGTCTCTTTTTCTCTTACAATCTTTCTCTTTCTTTCTCTCTTGTGTTCGTTGGATTCTGTCAGTCGGCGATTTTACCAATCCAATTTGGCCGATGACACAAAGGAGGAAATCGATCATCCTTTGACGAAAGGTCGAATCCTAGCGTGTCTCTTCTTTTCTCTTCTTTGAAAGAAAGAGAAAAAGAGGATTTTGAAGATTCAAAAAAAAAAGGATAGAGAGAGAGAGAGAGAGAGAGAGAGAGAGAGAGAGAGAGAGAGAACAAAATAGCGCACGTTCGTAAATCCTTCCTTGTAAATTTCCAATGAATCCTTTGAATAGGAACAAAATTCTTTTGAAAACTCATATTTGTCCAGAAAATAACCTATCGACTTATATAGCAGACGTGACCGAGTCACATGCATCACCTGAACGATCTGAATCGTCATCTCGATCATCTCGTGTTTGGAAAATATGCTAAGAAATCGTCTAATTTGTCGTATCATTTTCTTTTTAAATTATCATTAACCTTTTGGATAATCGAATTTATTATTTAACTCGAAAAGATCCTTTCACCCCAATGCGATCCTATCTGTTCGTTTCCTAGTTTCTGCCTTTTCAGAGTGACGTCATCAAGTCTTTGACGTAAATGCCACCTAGTCTTGTAAGCAATTGCTTGAAGAGAGCCACCCCAGCACACTTCGCGCTGGTGGTTGTTAGTCGAGGTAAGTTCGATTTTTTCAATATTCCTATCTTGTTCTACGTGGAATCTGAGAAGAAGAGAGAGAGAGAATGGAGGGGGTGGACGAGAGAAAGTAAAAAAAAGAGAGAAACGAAGATGGATATTTCGATTCGATAACGCGATAATCTAACGAAGATAATCTTTATCGAATCAAGAGGAGATATTTAATGCAGCACAATGTCCGAAGGACTTGTCATAAAATTTCGATGAAAATTCATATTCGCATTAATTTCTAATTTATTCTTATAATCGCATCGATTTTGTTTAATATGATATTAGGATCATTATTAAATATTTCATATAACTATGATATGTAATAATATATATTAACAAAGTTATTAGTTATAAAAAATGGAATTCTTGTAATCTTACAATATTATAATTAATGCTATTAAAAAGAGAAAGATAGAGGAAAGAGAGAGAGAGAGAGAGATTAAAAAATATTTTATTTAAGGTTGTTACGCATTTTAATTTTTGTCCATAAATGTTATTTTCGCTTAAAACATTATTATCTTTTTCTTTTTTAATTTTGCAATATTTTTATAAAAAGTTGTTACTTAAAATTTATTTCATTGTTCGCGCGAAAAGTAAATGATAGTATTAAGTAAAACAAAATGAATTAATGAAAATTATTAACGAATAATTTCGTAGATTCCCTAGACATTCCCTAGACGTTTGGAATTATCATACATACGAGTATATATATATATATATATATATATATATATAAACTTGGCAGCATTCGTAATGTCTTGACACGCAAACGTTCTATCGAAGACGAGTGGAAAATTGGAATAAAATTCGGCAATGATTGCTAAAAAGATGGCCAAATTTTTTAAGGGGAACACATCACCTAATGTAACAAATCTATACATATATTTATATATGATATACACATATATATATATATATATATATATATATATATATCTTAAGAAATTGATTCTGAAGTGTAAAAAATCGTCGCTCGAAGCTCCAAAATTATTTATTATTTTTTTCTTTTCTCTTAAACAAACAAATATTAATAAACAATTGTAAAGTTAAAAGTCAATGGAAGAAGCGAAAAATTTTTTATGTTTCAAAATCTATTTTTTTTTTATATATATACATATGTATAATCTAAATATACATATAAGTATATATATATATATATATATATATATATATATATATATATATATATAAAATATGTATATAGGGCGAAAACACATGACGTCATTCTTTTCTTTCTTTCCTTCTTTCTTTTTTTTTCTTTTTCCTTTTCTTTTTTTTTTCTTTTTTTTTTCTTTTTTTTTTTCTTAACTATGACGTAGTCATTGCTCGTTGCCAGAAGGAAATGTGACGAGGAACAGATTCTTGAAGGAGCAGCTCGAGTACGCTTCCGGCGTTTCGTGATTCCCCCAGTGGTCTTGCAGGCCCAATGACCTGATTGTCGTGCTCGAAAGAAGAAGCAGAAGAAGAAGGTGCTCTCGATGGTTCGTTACTACGAAATCGATGTATGACGATGACGTTCGCTACGCTTCCAGAAATAATAAAGTACGTGCTACTAATAAAGTACCTACTTGCCTAGAAACAGAAAGATGTCCTCTCTCTTTCTATCTCTTTCTTTTTCTTTCTTCCTTTCGTTGAAATTTCACGAGCATTAAACGAATAAAATAAAAAAAAAACGAAAAGCCTCTTAAACTTTACGCGAGATAAAGTATATCATGCGAAGGACATACATATAACTACTCTCGAAAATATTCGAGTATCAAATTATCGTTTCTTAGAAGATTAAATCGAATAGAAATATTTCTTCTCATTTCATTTTTTTATAATTTGTAACACATTGTCATTATTAAATTTAATAATTTACTTATATTATACAAAAAAGACATATTTAAATACACACGCGCACATACACACACACACACAAATATATATATATATATATACTCCTGTAATTTTTTTTTGGTTTGTATTGCAATATTATCTACGCGAAGAAATATTAAACATATCTTATAGTATATAAACGGATGAAAACGATTGTAAGAAACGTATGTATATGCAACCATAGTTACAAAAATCTACATATATATATATATATATATATATATATGCACAATATGTGTGCATATATTGTCTATATGCATATAAGCATAGCTTCTCGAACGGTGGTGGCCACTCCACGATACGAACGACACATAGCTTCCTGTTCGCGGCACAATTTTCAAGGGTCGATATATCGAACGATGAGAGAAAGAAAGAAAGAGATAGATAGATAGAGAAAGTGAGAGAGAGAGAGAGAGAGAGAGAGAGAGAGAGAGAAATAGAGAGAAACGACGACGACGACGACGTTGTCTTCAAATAGCGCGGTAGTTAGCGCCTCCCTGAAGAAGGGTTTGCAAGAAGAGGGTTGGATAAGAGGAGAAAGAGGAAGACAGTCTTCTTCCTCTTCCCCGTTCGTCATCGACTACACTTTTCTCCTCTCTCTCTCTCTCTCTCTCTCTCTCTCTCTCTCTCTCCCTCCCTCTTTCTCTCTCTCTCTTTCTCTTTCTTTTTGATAGACTACCTTTCCTTCTCCAACTACCTTATTTTTCTCATCCTCTCTCTTTCCTATACTCCTCTTCGTCTTCTTCCATTCTCTCAAGTTTCTAGCACGTTTTCCTCCGAATCTCTTCGTATTCACTGACTACGCTCTAATCGATGCTGTTTAGCCGCTGAACGATTTAAAACATATCACCCCTGAGAAACACGATACCTTTAACTCGCTCTAGTGAATAGGGATGCCATTGGCGCAGTGCGAAAAAAATTTCCAAGAAATAAAGGAATTTTCTTTCTTAAGTTGATACTTAAGGGATTTAAGAAAAGAAAGAAAGAAAGAAAAAAAAATAGAAAGAAAGAAGAAAAGAAAAAACTCGTGGAAATTATGTATGAAGCGTGTTAGGAATTTATAAAGAAAAAAATGTGGGCATATATAATTACAAATTTAGTCTCATAAACGATTAAACGTGTGAAATGAGATTTTAGATTTTTTTTTCTTTTCTTTTTTTTTTTGTGCATTCAAAAACTGGAGAAAAATATGATTATATAATTTTATAATTTAATACCATAGACGTTAAAATGTGTAATAGACATTTACTAGATTTACAATTATTTTTCTATGGGTTATAATAATTCTAAATTTTCTTAATAAATTTTATCGGGTTATTGTGTGATTTATTTTCGTTAGAACGAGATTTATATATCTTACATTTGTGTGCGCGTGTGTGTGTGTGTGTGTGCAACACCTATTGTACGATCTTATGTCAAAGATGACACAGTTATACATGTATAAAATTTATGCTCATTAATTATTCTATCATTAATTCGTAATATTGCAGTGTATCGGACCAATGTAAAATACATACATATTACGTTTTCTATAGTGAATACAAAAATATAATCATTAAATCAACGAGCTTAAGACGATATTATTATCTACAATCCTATGGGTCTCATTAAATTAAAAGTAATCACTATGATTAAGAGATAATTGCTTCAGTAACTTTTCGAATTGTGTATCTTTATATTTAACAAAGGAAATATTTATGTAAAAAGTTATATTTTTTTCATACATACATTCTTTACATTTGAATATAATCATTAAATATCTTATTCGTATAATAATATCGATAAATAATAGAAATAAAAAAAAAAAAAAAAAAAGAATAAGTGAACGTATTTATAAGTTTCTAATCTGATTTCTACTTGATTACATATGATCTAAGGATAAGAATAGAAAATTATTATAATTATCGTCAGAATTAAAATTAATTTGACGAAATAAAAACATAAACGTAAGTTACTTTCTTTCTATCGACTTATTATTAAATAGAAGGTTTACATGTATGAACATGATTTTTTAATTAACATGATCCTTCGATACAACGATAATAAATTAATAATCCATAAAAATAATAATAATAATTACATACTTATATGTGCGTATAATATTAAATTTAAAAATGAAGGAAATGTCTTAGCCATATTTTAATAAGATATAATTATAATAAAAGTATCCTTGATTTCATTAAAGATATACATACATATAATGAAAATGAAATGGTCGCCAATTAAAAAGGTTTAAAAATATCTATTCTATATAGGCAAAATATTAAAAATAGGATTCTATCAATAAAAGAGATAAGAAGAAAGAAAAGAAAAAGATAAGAGAGAAAGAGAAAGAAAAAAAGGGGGTAAAGGAGAGTTGGGAGGTAAGAGGGGGGAGGGGTTAAGAAAAAGAAAAGAGGGGAATAGTTGGAACGATTATCAGGACGATCTGTTGAGGAGAGTGTGCACGATTACGACATAAAACAAGGATATTACCGCATTGAGGTAGAATCGTCGTCGTCGTAGTTGTCGTAGTTATCGTCGTCGAGGTTGTCATGGGCCATGGGCACAGGTACTCCGAGGGATTACCACCACTTCTATCGTCTCGCAATCCTCCGTGGTACTCTCGACCCTTTCCAACGTGTTTCCGTGTACGTCACGAGCGAGAGTTACCCCTTCTTCTCTCAACTGGTCCTCTATTTGCGACGTAGAAGAAGGGGTGAAAACGATGCAAAGGGGTGCAACTGGTCCACCACTACCACCACCACCACTACCACCAACATCAATGCTTTCTACCACCTCCACATCTCGGTAGATCACGAGAATGGAAGATTTTGCAGGCTCTGCAAAGTCGTTCGTTCGAAGGAGTCAGTCGTCGGTTGCACGTTCTCGCGAATCAGAGAATAGCCATCGGAAAGTGGTACGAGCCACTAACCGGACCTGGTTCTGGATTGGCACAAATTCACATCTTTTATCTCTCTCTCTTTCTATCTCTCTTTCTCTCTCTTATCATCCTTTGTCTCTAACTTTGTTTTTATCCTCGTCTTCTTTCCTCTTTCTATCTCTTGAACTTTCTCTTTCCTTCCTTCCCTCTCCCTTACCCCCGTTTTCTCCATCCCTAATATCCCTTCGACATTATCCCAAAACAAACGTTTTGAAAAATCGTACAAAAGGATGCATTGAAGGATAAAGAAAGAATGTCGACGGAAGGAGCACACGGAAGAGGCATGACTTCGGAGGCAATCCTCTCCACGTTTCTTCGTCTTCTTCTTCTTCTTCTTTTTTTCCTATTGGACCGCACCGCAGATGCACAGTAAGATCGACGTTTTGATGAGGATATTTTTCATCGTCAATGATATAATAACTTTCGTTGTTTAGCCGAGCACGAAATATAATTCAATCGAATATTAAATACGATAAGTATGTGATACTGTGAGGTGAATTTATTACAATACATCGATCGATCTAATTTTCTTTTAAATACGTATGTAGTTCTGAGTAAAAGTTACAGTGACGAAATAGAGAAAAATATCTAAACGGTTTAAGTATAACAAATTACTAGTTTGCATTATTTATTTCGATATAGAATCGGTTCGACCGATCAACCTGGTGTAATGTGTTAAATATTGTCAAGATGGAGTGCTTACGGGAGACTTTAACGACCAACCACTTCGCGTTCGGATGTGCTCTAAAACAAAAAGTTCGAGCAGTGTTTTCTCTTTTCGTTTTCCTTCGAGATAACTTTGAAAATTCACTAGTCGTCGAGGGACGTCTTTATCTTTTTCTTTTCTTTCTTTCTGTTTTTTTTTCTTTTTCTTTTCTCTTTCTTTTTTACTTTTTATATCAATAAATATATCTTTTTTTTTTTTCTTTTCTTTTCTTTTCTTTTCTTTTTTCACAATTATTTTGTCCTTTTTCCAAATCTGTATTTCAAATCACGTAAAGTTTTTCACTTATACAATAATTCGCATATTTTGAAAAATTGAAAAACAAATCGTACCAAAACGAAAGAGAAATATTTCTTTCAGGAGAAGCTTAGAATTCTTCGATCTTCTGCCGGAGGATCCAAAACTTTACGATAAAATGAGACCACCGAAAAAAGATGGACAAGCGACCGTCGTCTATTTTCACGTCACCGTAATGGGTCTCGATTCGATCGATGAAAATTCAATGGTAAGTACGATTTTCTTATTATCCGATTGAAAATGTTGTCGTCCTCAAATATTGGCAATGATGTCCATTGAAAAGACGATAATAATACCTACAGAGGACGAGAGAAAGATATAAAACAATTTACAGACCTACGCTGCGGACATATTTTTTGCTCAAACGTGGAAGGACAACAGACTGAGACTACCAGAAAATATGACTTCGGAGTATAGGTATACGATTAATTAATTAATTGTATAAAAATTGTAAGGATAAATAAGGTAATATAGCGAAAAAAAAATTTCTATAAACTAAAACCTCTTGAACGGAATTGAAGATTATTAGAGGTCGACTGGCTGAAGAATATGTGGCGACCTGATTCCTTTTTCAAGAATGCCAAATCGGTGACCTTTCAGACGATGACGATACCAAATCATTATCTCTGGCTCTACAAAGACAAAACTATTCTATATATGGTGAAGTACGTAAAACAAATGTTTCTTAATTACATCTTTGACATAATTAACTTGATTGTAAAATTAAGAAAAAAAAATAGAATAAAATAAAATAATATAAAAAAAAAAGAAAAAAAATATACAAGAAAAAATTTTACGTTCAACGATCTTGTTACGATACTTACAGATTGACATTAAAACTCTCTTGCGCTATGAACTTCTTGATTTATCCGCACGACACGCAGGAGTGTAAACTGCAAATGGAGAGCCGTGAGTAATAGTCAATATCTGTAAAAGTTTATCTACGAAATTGCATCTTACAATAAGCGCATCGCTATTACGTTCGCTAATATTCTTTCAAACAAATTACATAGAGAGAAAGAGAGAGAGAGAGAGAGAGAGAAATTTCTATCTTGCATGAATAGTTCGCGAAAGAAACATCCACCCTACTCGAATAAAAAAAGAAAAAAAAAAAACATCTCAAAGAAAGGTGATATACAAAAAAAAAAAAAGAGATCGTCCGCGTCATATTTAGCCGATAGTGTGAATGCTTACGTTTTGACAAGGACAAAACAACTCGGTCAACAGTGTCTCACACGACGGATGAAATGATCTTCCAATGGGATCCCGACGTACCACTTGTTGTCGATGAGAACATAGAATTGCCCCAATTACAACTTGTGAAGAACTATACGGCTGACTGCACGCAAGTCTATTCCACCGGTGAGTGATCTGAATAAACTTGTATGATTCGCTTCTTGAAAACAATATGTACGATTAAACATCGAGGATAAATTTCATTCAATGACAATCTTTTATACGAGAAATTAGAAAGAACAATCCATGCATAAAAATTGAATCAATATTATACCATTATCTAGAATTTAAAAAAGAATAAAATGGATTAGAGTGAGAATGAAAGTGATGCAAATTGACTTTCGTGAAATTGTACGATAAATAATCTAAAAGCATTACGAGAGATGTTATTTTTTTTCTTTTCTTTCTTTCTAATCATCATCATCATTATTATTATTCGGATGAGATAAACAAATTTTATGAACATTTGGATAAAATTAAAAATATATTTTTTTATACATAATTCTTATTTTCTTTAAAATTATATTGATCCAATTCATTTCATATTGTTCGACATATTTGTTTTTTATTATTACTATATTATATAATAAATATTATTATTTATAAATTTTCGAAGGTATATCAAGAAAGTGGTTTTATCTTTTAATTTTACATTAAAAAATAAAAATGCCGAGCTATTCTTAGAGCAGCTCAAACACAGTTGATGAATTTCATTAATTCGAAAAGTAGAAGCGTATTCAATAATAGCTTCTCTCCAACTAACCTCGACCTTTTTGAAACTATATTTGGAAGGATGACTCTGTCCTTTAGATTATCGATTTGCTAGATATATCATCAACTTACCCGATTCTATCATATATTTTGCATATGCTTATCTATATACATATACAATAAATATATATACATTAGATAATATACATTATATGTATATATTATAAGGAATAAACAAAGGAACCTTTTATTTTCAGGTAATTTCACCTGTTTGGAAGTGGTATTCGTATTGAAACGACGACTCGGTTATTATCTCTTTCATACATATGTTCCCACGTGTTTAATCGTAATCATGTCGGTGAGTCAAGATCCCATAGAAAAAAAAAATGAAATAAAAAAGAAACTATTAACACTTTGTATGAGGTCGTTTTTCATTTTTACTTCATCTGTGCATTTTCTGAGAATCAGTAAAATGCAACTTTAAAACTATTAATATACTTCATCGAAATCTTGCTAAGGAATAATTAATTACAATAAGTTAACGTGTGAAAAATATTCCGCATATAAAGTTTTAATTAGAGAAGAAAAAAAGAAGAAAAAAAAAAAGAAAATGAATGAAAAAAGATAATATGTTTACAGATTAGAAAGAAATAGACAAAGAACATATTTCATTTATTTTACAGTGGGTCTCATTTTGGATCAAACCAGAAGCTGCCCCAGCTAGAGTGACCTTAGGAGTGACATCATTGCTGACCTTATCGACTCAACACGCAAAAAGTCAAGCCTCTTTACCACCGGTTTCTTATCTAAAAGCCGTCGATGCCTTTATGTCGGTCTGCACGATATTCGTGTTCATGGCATTGATGGAATATTGTCTGGTGAACATAGTTCTCGGTGATTCCGATGCGCCAGCAGCGAAACCACCACCACCACCGGCACCGCCATCTTCTAGCGGCGCCGACTCCGCTAAACTCGATAAAATCTTCGATATTGCAACTAAGGTAACGCCTTATGATGAAGATTTTTATATTAAAAGACGGCAACTTCTGTGCCTCGGAGAGAAAATTTATTAACTCTTTCCGGTCTAATCAACTATTTTTCTTATTTTGTTCATAATATGTCTTTTAACGTCAAGGATTACGTTAATGATTCTTCTATTATTTTTTTTCTTTTTTTTTTTTTGTGTGTTTGTAATTGATATGACGTTATTACAATCTTGTATTTGTTCGCAAGGAAATATAGAGAGCTTTTAAGTAATTCATTTTTTTTTTTTTTTTTTTTTTAAATTAAAGAGTTTATTATGTGTAATAGGACCGCAAAGGGTTAATAATGTACTTTTATAAACTTCATAAGTTTTCGTATTTATAATTTTTACGAAAGAATTTGTTTAGACTATACTTTACTTTAGTCTATTAATGGATTTACACTTATCTTTTTTTTTTTATATTTTACTATATTTTTATTTATTACTTTTTTTTTTTTAATTTCTTTTAATTTATACGCGAGATAGGGACTGATAGAGAGATAGAAAAAGACAGAGTGCTCCGAGGCACAGGAGAGACGTCTTCTTAGCGATGGTTCAAGTTGTGATCGTTGTCACGCAGGAAAATGCCATGTTATTGTCCGGCCGATCGCAGAAGTCGAATTCAGGTCCACCACCAGAACCAACGCCGGCTCAAAAGGCAAGAATGAGGGCTTTGAACATCGATCGAGTCTCACGTGTTTTCTTTCCTTTTCTTTTTGCCGTATTGAACGTCACTTATTGGATAATGTTCGCTGAATATATATAAAAAATCTTCTTTTATCTGAGGAAAAGTCAACAATTTGAGAAGAGAGAGAGAGAGAGAGAAAGAGAGAGAGAGAGAGAGAGAGAGAGAGAGAAATAATCAGAATGCAAGATACCCGTTTAAAATGAGAAAGAGTGAGAAAGATGAAATGTAAAATTGGATGTATGTTAAAGTGTATGTGTGTGTGTATGTGAGAAAGAGAGAGAGAGAGAGAGAACAAACACACATTAGTTATTAAAAAGATGGCATCGAGTCGTGAACAAAAAGAAAAACTAACAAAAAAAAAAGAAAAGAAACCTAACTTATTTCTAACTCGAAAAACTCATGCATCGTTATAAGATCCATAAACGATAGATAAAAACGTATTACTTAGATACATTTCGCGCTCTTTTTTTTTCGAAATAAATAGCTATTTAAAAAAAAAAAAAAAAGAAAGAAGAAAGAAAGAAGAAAAATCAACGATCGATCGAGAAAAATTTGGGCGCCAAATACGAACGATCGTCGTGATCGAAGATTGAAATATCGAATCGTTGATCTATCGCGATAAAGAAAAAAAAGAAAAAGAAAAAAAGTGAGACAGAGTTAAGTAAAATCGAATCTGTAATTAATTATTATTAAAGGGCTTTCGCTTAAAAATAAAAAAATAAAAATAATAAAACAATAAATAAAAAATAAAAAATAAAAGAAGAAAGAGAGATGTGCCTAGAAAAATTTGTCGATCTCGATATCGTAGAAATTATTGCACCTGCCGCCATTCCTTCGAATTATTCGTGCAAAAAAGAGTTTGCGCAATTGCAAAAAATAAATCGTCCAATCAAAAGCTTTTAGATCGCTTTTTTAATTTAACTTCTCACTGATCTCTGCTTTTCGGACATTCACATGAGTCTCGTTATGACGAGAATTAAAAGAAAGGAAAAAGAAAGAAAAGAAATTAATCAATCTAATTCAATCTAATTTAATCATTAAGAGCTATCAGATTTAAATAGAAGAATGTAATTAACATTTGTTCATCGATCAGTATGGATCTTGTAAATTTTTTTAATTTACAGGATCAGGATCTTGTACATTTTTTAAAAATCCTTGTCGAACACAATAACAAATGTTTTTCACCGACATGAATACATTTTGGTACCGCAATCATTCTTCGATGCCTCTCGTCTATATATATATATATGTAGATACTATGATAGCATTGAATTCATTTAGAACACCCGCTGTACATACGAAGATAAGATAATAATCGTTATATTAAAGAGAATAGAGGAGAAAAAAAATGAAAAGAGAAAAGAAATATTTTCGTTAAAGTGAAATAAAATGAAAAATTCAGAGATATTATTTCGATCATGTATATATATATATATATATATATATATATATATATATATATATATATATATATATAGAGAGAGAGAGAGAGAGAGAGAGAGAGAGAGAGAGAGAGAAGTAATCTTCCGTCAACTAAAAAATTTCGTTCGCGTAAATTCGCGTCTTTAATGTACATACATACACATACACATACATACATACACAACTTATATATACATATACATAAATACAAAGCAACAAAACTTGATTTGTTCTTCTCGTAGGAATATTAATCGAATTAATTATTGCAGTGAAAATATTCGTCCATTTACGAAGGAACGACCATTTAAATTACGAGATCGAACACAGGCCTCGTATCTATAATTATGTATAATGAGAATGTGTATAAAATAAAGTATGATAATGCACGATTTTAAATTTACTACATTGTAAAATCCCTTTTCCCGGAATCGATTGAAACATCTCATTATTATAAACGATATTAAAAAAATGAAAGATAACAATAATAGAATATAATACTTATTATTAAGTTGAATATTTCTTTTACACCCTATATAAAGGATGAGTGAAGTAATATATATTCAATTCGTAATCATTTTATAATACAATCTTGATGAATCATTATTGAAATTAAAAATTAATTAAATTTTTCAAATCTGAATAATTGTCGTGTTATACACTATATAATTTCAGATAAAAGAAACGTATTAATAATACATTTATTAATATTATTTCAGTATATTGAGATCGATGAAAAGAAAAATTACATATCTATATCTTATTATATCCTATAATGTACATGTATATACACACACACACATATATATATATATATATATATATATATATATATATATGTATATATATAATTTATCTAGATAACGATTGTTTAATTATCGTTCATCGTTAAAATCGTTGACAAAGTCTAGCAAAAAAATTTTATAGAAAGATCGAAAGTAAAGAGAGAAAGAGATGGGATTAGAGTACAAAGTAAAGAAAGAGATAGTGAGAGTGAAAGAGTGATAGAGAGTGAGAGAGAGAGAGAGAGAGAGAGAGAGAGAGAAAGAGACCGAAAGAGAGAGAAAGAAACAGATACTAGCAGCAGGCACGCATACGCTAAAGAGCAGAACGCTTTTAAACGTTGAACGAAGAAAGAATGATTGATAAGAGTAAAGAAGAGAGAAGAGGAAGAGAAGGCATTGGCATCCGGCTATCATAACCGGGATATATACATCCTAGAGATAAAACACTGCCCACGCGCTTCTCTTCCTTCCTTTCT
>NC_060959.1:7672762-7740262 GCF_910589235.1 Vespa crabro
ATCTTTCGATTTTGGAAAAACTTGGAAGGTTTACAGATACTTTGCCCATAATTGCGAGCAATCCTTCCCAGGTGTAGCTACGCATCAACCACAAAGTTTGACCGATGTAATATGTGAAACACGTTATTCTGGCGTAGCCCCATCCACTGGTGGTGAAGTAATCTTTAGGTGAAATAAAGTTTTTTAATTTCTTTAACAAGTAATCCCATGTGTCTACATAATCCATAAATATATTTATATATTACAGAGTATTGCCACGAAATTTGGAAATCGATAATCCGTATTCGATAGAAGTACAAAATTTATTGAAGATAACCACTCTCAGAATCAACATGACGAGATTACATACATTGGGAGACGATTTGTTAGATTATCGTCCAGAGACTGGGGAAAAATATTATTATGCTATCCAAGACATGGTGATTCGAGGATCCTGTTCTTGTTATGGGCACGCATCGAGATGTCTTCCTTTACCAGGAGTGGCACAAGAAGAAAATATGGTACATGGAAAATGCGAATGTACTCACAACACAAAAGGACTGAATTGTGAAAAATGCGAGGATTTCTATAATGATTTACCTTGGAAACCAGCGGTTGGTAAACAAACGAACGCTTGTAGACCTTGCAATTGTAACAATCATACATCTTCCTGTCACTTTGACGAAACAGTTTACGAAAGATCTGGTAGAGTTTCTGGCGGTGTATGCGATGATTGTCAGCATAACACGCGTGGTCAAAATTGTGAACAGTGCAAGCCATTTTATTATCATGATGTTAGTAAAGATATCTCGGATATTGAAGCCTGTCAACGTAAGTTATTTAAATATTCTTTTGACAAATAATTCTATTCGATGAAAAATAATGATCATTTAATTAGGATATCTCATTTATATAATTTTACAGCTTGCGATTGTGATCTTAGTGGATCCTTGGACGATGGCATATGTGATTCCAGAACCGATCCTCTTAGTGGCGATGAGTCTGGTCGTTGTCACTGTAAAGCGAACGTAGAGGGTCGTCGTTGTGATCATTGCAAGAATGGTTTTTGGAATTTCAATTCAGAAAATCCTCAAGGATGCCAAGGTAGAAAATATTGAAAATTATAATTAAATATTCAATAGCTATAAATATAATGTATATTTCGAAATATTAAGTATTCATCAATAAATTTCTTATTAATTTACAGCATGTACTTGTAACACTCTTGGTACCATCGATAATCAGGGTTGTAATATGATAACTGGTGAATGTACTTGTAAACGTTACGTTACCGCACGAGATTGTAATCAATGCTTGCCAGGATATTGGGGACTTTCTGAAGATCCCGATGGATGTAAACCTTGCGATTGCGATCGTGGTGGTTCATATGAAAATTCTTGCGACGTTGTTACCGGACAATGTCGATGCAGACCACACATCATCGGTAGAACTTGTAATCAACCAGAACAAGGCTATTATACCGGCTCTTTAGACTTTTTAATTTATGAAGGTGAACTATCAAGAGCAACTGACGTAAGTTATACATGAATATTTATTTTTATTTAATTAGACAATTCATCTTTTTTTTTTTTTGATACTGCACTTAACTGAATATATTTCCTTCAGAATTGTCAAGTTGTAATAAGAGAACCTTATCGCGATGGAAGAAATAGTACTTGGACGGGGACTGGATTTATGAAAGCTTTACAAGACTCAACTCTCAACTTTACGATCGATGATATTCGTAGATCCATGTGGTACGATATAATAGTACGCTATGAACCAATCCAGTCGGGTACATGGGAAGATGTTCAAATAATTATTGAAAGAGACGAACCTGTCGATCTTAATGGTCCTTGTGCCAATTCAAAACCAGAATATGATCGATTATGGGTACAGTTACCATATCATTCAAGAAATTCCATTGCTCAACCTTCCGTTTGTTTAGAAAAAGGCAAAAAATACAACGTCATATTGCAATTCCGTAAATTTAATAGTCATGTAGATACACCCACGGCATCTATATTAATTGATTCTGTAAGTATAATTTTACATACACATAAATCAATCTATGTATATATGTTTATAATATTATCTTTAACTATCTTTACATCAAGATTATTGTGAGACCAAAAATAGATGCCATACCTTTCTTCAATGCACTTGATGTCGGTGAATTACGTCGTCAGGAATATGAGTTATGCAATCAAATACTTAACGACGTCAATTACATTCGGAATAATTTACCTGATGAGTGTAAAAAGTATCAGGATAGTATCGGTTATTATGTCTTTGAGGGTGCACATCGTAAGTATAATAAATTTGACAAAAACAATTAAGTATACATTATTGTTGAAGATTATAGAAATTATAAAAAATATTTTATTGCAGCTTGCGAGTGTAATCCTACAGGATCACATAGTCTTCTTTGTCAGAATTATGGTGGCTTATGTCCTTGTAAAGTTAACGTAGTCGGTAGACGATGCGATCGTTGTGCACCAGGAACTTATGGATTTGGTCCAGTAGGATGTATACCTTGCGATTGCGATGGCGTTGGTGCTTTGGATAATTTTTGTGACGTTAAAACTGGACGATGCAAGTGTCGACCAAATACATATGGAAGAACGTGTGGCCAATGTGAACCAGGTTTTTGGAATTTTCCACATTGTCAACGATGTCAATGCCATGGTCATGCAGATAATTGTGACTCTAGAACCGGAGCTTGCATCAATTGTCGTGATTCTACCACTGGTCACAATTGTGATCGTTGTATTGAAACCTTTTACGGTGATCCACGAATAGGAGTGGACATACCGTGTAGACCTTGTCCTTGTCCAGGTAAGAACTGTGTGTATCAAGGAAGAAAAAAATGTAATCTTTAGTAAGCATTTGAAGTAATGAATAATACAGTTTTTCTTTACTTATTTATTAATTTTTTTTTGTTTTTTTTTTTTGTTTTTTTTGTTTTTTTATATACAAACGCAGGTACATTAAATTCTGGTCACTCATACGCGGATAGCTGTTCCCTCGATTCTATAACTCAGGATGTAATTTGTGAGTGTTATGAGGGATACGGCGGTCCACGTTGCGAAAAGTGTGCTGAGAATTATTTCGGCAATCCTGAAGTACCAGGTGGAAATTGCGAGCTTTGTGAATGTAATAATAATTCCGATCTGAGTCAACCTGGTAACTGTGATCCACATACCGGACATTGTCTACAATGTCTCTACAATACCGATGGACCGAACTGTCAAATTTGCAAACCTGGATTTTACGGTGATGCACTTAAACAAGATTGTAAAGAATGTAATTGCGATTTCCTAGGATCCGACAGATCGATTGGACCTTGCGATCATCGTACTGGACAGTGTCCTTGCTTGCCACATGTGATTGGTCAACGTTGTGACAATTGCGAAGAAAATCATTGGAGAATTGCAAGCGGTCAAGGTTGTGATCCTTGCGAATGTGACGCTGTTGGAAGTGTATCTGATAAGTACGTGATAAATTTGATGTATATGTAATCGATCGATCAAATAATTAGTTCGATCATTTTTAACTCATCTTTTTAAACATTTGAAAACAGGTGTAATCCCTTCGATGGAAGTTGCGAGTGTAGAGCAGGTTTTGGTGGACGAAGATGCAATGAATGTCAAACGAATTTCTGGGGAAATCCAAATATCGAATGTACACCATGCGAATGCAATGTAATTGGTTCTTCAAGTCAACAGTGTAATAGAGAAACCGGTGTCTGTATTTGTCACAAAGGAATAGGAGGTGAAAAGTGTGACCAATGTGACCGTGGTTATCATGGAGAGGCACCACAATGTAGTCCGTGCGGTGAATGTTTCGACAATTGGGATTTAACATTAGACGAATTGAAAAACAAGACGAATCTTGTAATAGAGGAGGCTTCCAGGATACAGAAGGTCGGTACTACTGGGGTTTACAGTCAGGAATTCGACGATATGGTCAATTCATTGAACCAAGTACGTGATTTGATCAGCAATACTTCTATCAAGAGTCAAGATTTAGATGAGTTAACAGATTTGGCCGAGGAATTGAGTAAAAATATTTCGAATTCAGCGAAACAACTTGAGGAAGTCGACAATATGTTAGAAAATGTTAGTCAACGAGTTAATCTTGGCGATGTCGCATTAAAGAAATTGAAAAATAGAACGAATAGCTTGCATCAGGGTGCTATGGAATTAAAAGAGAACGCAACGATATTACAAGAGGAGAATGTTCAAGGTGCCCTAAATGTGACGCAACAAATGGCCGAGCAATCTCGACAAGCCGAAAAGATGGCAAACGCTACGAGTAATATATTGGCCGATGCGGAGAGATATCGCAAACATACGGAAAATCTCTTAATCAAAAATAGTGTATCGTTTAACGAAGCCCAAGGGAGAAATAACGAATCTCTTCTAAAATTAAGCGATAAGTTAAATACATTGAACGGAGATATGCCTGAATTGAACCTTAAAATGTGTGGTGACAATGTCACCGATTGTAGCAACGTTTGTGGCGGCGCTGGATGTGGCTTCTGCGGAGGACTCTCTTGTGACGTTGGCGCGATAACCAAAGCTAATCAAGCATTGGATGTGGCCAAACAACAGGCTGATAAAATTAAAAATCAAAAGGATGAAGCGGAACAATTATTACGTAATGTATGTTCATCGGTTTCTTCTTTTTTTTCTAATATTTTTCCTTATTATACGTTTCATGAAACAATTTTTATTTTTTACAGATGATCCAAATCAAACAAGATGCCGTAGCGGCTAGATCGAATGCACAAGATGCATTTAATAATGCTTTAGAAGCAAGAAATCGTTCCGACAAGATTACCAAAAGTTTATCGGACACTAACAAGCGAATTTGGAGTATGCTGGACGAGGAACAGCCAACACCTACGATGGTGAGAGATCTGGCTAACGATATATTAAACAAGAACATCAAATTAAAACCTGATGAGATCAAACGATTGGCCAGTCGCATAAAAACTATCGTTGGTTCTCTCACGGATTCCGACAAAATTCTTGCCGACACAAAGGACGATCTCGAATTAGCTCATAATTTAGAGGAAAGTGCTAATCAAGCCAAGGATACAGCGTTGAAAAAACAAAATGAAACGAACGAAGTTGTATTGTTATTAACAGAAGCGAAAAAGGCACAGGAATTGGCAAAAGCCGCCATAGATACAGCTCAAAGTGACGTGGCCAAATCGGAAAAAGATTTGACCGATATAGCTGTCCTCATAAAGGAAGCTCAAACAAAAGCCAATGATACCACCGATTCCGTAAAAGCTTTGGACACAAGATTGAAGCAATTACAAAAGCAATCGGCCAAGAACGCTTTCATTTTGAATAAGGAGATAGAAGTTGAAACTCTTAAAGTCGCCAATGAGGCTCGTGTCGTCGAGGGAAAAACGAAAAAATTAGCGGAGGAGTATAAAAAGGCTGACGAATTTTTAAATTATCGAATAAATAAAAGCGAAGATGATATAAAGAGAGCCAAGAAATTACTTCAAAGAGCTTCCGAATTGACAGCTGATACGTCTACTAAATTTAAAGACTTAGACGGTATGGAAAGCGTTTATAAAGACAACGAGAGAATATTAACCGATCTCATGGCCGAAATAGATTCCCTAACCGTAGAAATGGTGAAACATTTAGCAGAGATCGAGCGAAAGGCACAGATCTACAGACAATGCACCTCTTAATGCGCATTTATTTATAACGTTTATGGCACCTTAGAATCGAATATTCAAAAGAAATCTCTATTCGGCTCATCCTTCTAACGACACTAACTCTTAATCCCAATCTATAATAATTTTCTAAATAATTATTAAAGTTAAACATATCATATTATTACTCAAATAGTTTTTATCACGTTTATATTTACATCATATTCTCATCTTTTTTAATTCATACTTATATAATGTACTAACGTAGATATCGATGACGGTCAATTGTTTTTATAGTGCCATAATATCTAACAAAAGTGCCGTGTTTTTCTGTGAATGAAATTGAATCTAATCGAACTGTATTTTTACTTACATTTTTGCAATTATTTTATTTGTGTTTTTTTTCTTTTTTTTTTTTTACAAAGCTATTTTGTATAATGTCATTTGCCCTATAATATTATCTGTTGTACATATGTAGTTTTTACATCTATATATATATATATATATATATATATATATATATATATATATATATATATGCGTTAATTTGTATCGCACAACAATTATAGAAATAATCATTTGATCGTTTCTATAATTTTCATTTAATATTGTAATAAAAGACAACATTAGGTAATATGATTTAATATAGATGCTTAATACAACGTCAAAGTTCTCGAAGAGAATTAATCATTTTATATAACATTAAGGAAAGAAAAAAAAAAATTGTAGTGTTATGATCGAACCAAATGCCTTAGTAAATATATAAATAGGATATAATAAAAAATTTGTTAACAATATAATACGCAATAGAATAATATGTTAGAATAAATAAACGTGATTAACAGAGTCGAAAAATAATCTATGAGATAAAATAGAAATCGATTCAATTGACACCAAAATCTTCTTCGTAAAAGTCCATTAAAATTACATGTTCAAAGTAATATTTTTAACGTGAATATTCGTAAAAATAGAACCATAAGTTTCCATTGCCCCTGACATAATCTTATTTCCTTATATAAGACGAAACTTTGATAGATAGGAAGAAGGAAAATAGTGCCGGAAATACGATAAGAGAAAAGATAAGAATTTTACTGTGATAATTAGTTACTTCTAAACAGTAAAAGATTCAACATTTACTTCTTATTTTTCTTAAATGAAAAACAAAATTGTTTCTTTCTCTTTCTTTTTCTTTTTTCATTTTTTCATTTTTTAATTTTTTCCCTTAAGAATAAACAAAAAACAGAAACCAAAAAAAAGAAAGAAAGAAAAAAATTGTTTCCTTAATAAATCCCATAAGATTAAAAATCGTTTCTTTCGTAGGTCATCATCAAAATTGAGATCCTAGAAATTAATTCGATGTAGAAAAAGTGATCGATTTGATTAGAAATTTTTTTTATACATGGAATTATTTACGTCAATATTTTCTTCGTTTTTTTTTTTTCATACTTATGTTTTGTTTTCCTATGCTTTGTTTTGTTTCTTTATGAAAAGTTTCCATTGACTTTCAAGATCACATCCTGGAGTAGAATTTCATCGTAAAAGCAATCCTTGCTGTTTATTGTAGTAATACCCAATGTCAGGGGATAGACACACGTGCGTAAATAGAAATTTCCCTGTTAAACTTTTCCTCCCCCTTTTTCGATAATCGAGCGACGTCAGTGACGATAGCTTTTACGGGAACTCCCATCTGCATTTTTCTTTTCTTCCTTATTTCTTTTTTTCCTCTTCTTTTTCTTCTTTTTTTTTTATTATTTTCCTTTCGTTGCACCTCCTCGAACGAAATCGCCTTTCTCTTTGAAACATGGCCAGACGCTAGAGAGTATTTCGTGAATAAAGAAGAGCTTTGTTGAATTCAAATGGTGTATGTATGAGGGCTCACGGGGTTGCGTACAATGAGTTCATTCAATACGAGCCTCGGTGGTTCTCAAACTGCATTAGATCGACGTAAGACGAAGGATCTTTGAATTAATCCTTTTCTAATTTTGTTAAATATCCACGCGATCACGTTAAAAATGAATATCAAACGTGTAACAATAAATACTGAAACGAATAACTTCGTTCGAATTAAATTTACGCGTGTTATTTAATTGTTCGATTGAAAATAATTTTCTTTAATTTTGTTCTTTCCTCTTTATTTTTTTCTCTCTGATCGAATATATTAATTATGTAATAAAAATTTCAAAATCAAAAAAAAGGAATGATACAAAGATTAAATGTATTATTGGAAAAGTAATTGAAATGTATTTTTTTACGATGTAGATATTTTTAGTGTCGCAATAAAAATTAAAAAAAAAAAAAAAAAAAAAAACAAACAAACAAACAAAAAAAAATAGAAATAAAAAATTAAAAGAAGGAAAAGTGTAAAAATAAAAAATAAAAATCAGTTATTATTAAAAACTATTAAAAACATACGAAATTATTATAAAAGTTATCATAATGTGAGTATATCTTTTATCTAATAAAAGCTTATATTTTAATAGGGAAAATTATTGAGAGGCACTGGATTTCAACGAACGATCGTGTGGTCATTACCGTTAAGATTTCTCTATATACATTACAGCCGTCTAATGAATTAACATACCAACGAATATGCATACGAGTAATACGTATGCACTACTATTACATACCTCGATTATGTTCTATGGGCTATTTTATTTTTAAAGTTTGTAAAATCAATAAAGGTACTTATTGAAATGTTATATATATACAGGACGATTCAATAATTATTATCATTCAAAAATAATTTTTTAAAGATTTCTCAAAAGAACTTTATCAATTACTAGAACAAAAAATCATTTGTATAATATACGTTCAACGTAAAAGATTTTTGTATATATAATTAGTTGGATATATAATTAAAAATAAAAAAAAAAAGAATTATAGAATTATTTTAACTTTTTATAATAATAATAATTATTGACTCTGTATATTTTTCAATTCTCGCATTCGATAAATTTATCGATGATTGAACGGCCATTCTTTTCATTGGACAAAGATTAAAATTATCTCAAAGCATATATTAAATGGTACAGATAGAATTCTTGGATGTTACAATCGGCTTGTAGGGCGAAAGAAGTATCGTATCGAGAAAGAGAAAAATAATGGGATAGGAAAAACGTAAAATATAATATTCTTCTTATCAACGCATACGCATATTGAATATTATACTTTAGTAAATACAAAGACAAATTTTTTTTTCCTTTTAAGAGATAACTCTATATCAATTTTTGAAATCATAATCTTCCCTTTGCCCGCAACAGATACGTTTAGGTAAACGATAACTCTAAGTTCAAACAGAGAATTGATGTGACAGTGCGATTATATGGGAAAAAACTTATTTTTTTAAATCTCGCTTTGTCCTTTTTTTTAAAACGATTAAAAGATCTCTCATCAAGGATATCTTTCTTGTCGTATACATATAAAAAAAAAAAAAAGGAAAAAAGAATTCAACATCTTTCATAGATTTTTTTGAATCGATTGAATTGATTTAAACGACCTGTTTGTTAAGATACAAAATTATCGATCGACCAGAACGATATAAGCTCGTAGATATTTCCAAAATCGAAAGATAAATAATAAAGAGATAAATAATAAAAAATAAAAAATTTACAAATCAAAAGAAGAATTCAAACGATCCGTTAGATTTCCCACAAGTCGTAAGTCAAAGCCAATGTCAGAGTTGTATAACTCGTATAGCCATCGGGGATCAACGCGCGAGGGGTTGAAAGATGTAAAGACAGGTAAGAGCATGAAAAGAGGAGTTAGAGAGAGAGAGAGAGAGAGAGAGAGAGAGAGAGAGAGAGAGAGAGAGAGAGAGAGAGTGAGATGGAAGAGAAGGAGGAAAGTTTACATAGACGCAGTATGTTCTCTTGGTAGAGAGGGGCAAGAAAATGGCTCCTGCCGATTGTTCGGCATCTTTTGTAGGTAGTAAGTCGGTTTGACAGCTGGTTCTTGCCGAAGTGGAGTAAGGGGAATTGGAAAGGGCCCATGTCGCAGAGCAGCAGTAATAGGTATAATGGTTAGTATGGTGAGGAGAAGGAGGAGAAGAGGGGTAACACCAATCGTCTCTTTTCTCCCATGGGATGGTTTCTTACCTTCCCTATTCGAAATTCAAAAACGATAGGCACGAGCCAAAGAATAAAATAGCTTCTGCATAGTCGCGTGTTGAAGTTTAGACATTTATGATCGAGATCGATCATGAGAACGAATATTTTTTATCAATCGAAATTGTATCACCTCGATAATCGTACAATGATCTTTGAAAATAATCTATTGATCTGTCCGAGAATATTAATCGATTTTATGTGAAAGAAGAAAAGTTTTACAAAAATTTTATTATCGAAGATCTAAAATTGAAATTCATTGATCGGAAAGATATTGGGATGATCAAATATAATCGATAAACTTGGTATGTTGACCCTTTTATTGACGACAATAGACACAAAAAATAACAGCTCGTTGGGAAACTAATTCGAGACTTGTTTATCCTTCTTTCTTTGTTTTCTTTTTTTTTTTGTTTTGTTTTTTCCATTTATAGACTTGTTTATCCTTCTCTTTTTTTCGTCCTTTTCAAGATATCACAAGCATTGATACGAAAGAATTGATCTTCGATTTATATAATAAATTTAAAGGTAAGATCGTGTTATCGAATCTCTTTATTTATTTTTATTTATTTATTTTCTTAAATAATAATATTTATTATAATCGTCTTTGTCTAATCGTTCGACGCTTTTGAAGGTGGATATCTTGAAACGATCATGCGATCATTCATGAAAAAGATTTAAGTCGGTCTATGATAAAAGTAAAGTTAGGTGTGTCGTAAATTATATTAATAAATTTTCGATCGTGAAAAGAGTACACAATGTAGAAAGAACGAATATCATGAAAATACAAAAGTATTTGACAAATATTTCGACCAATCAAATTAATTAAATTATAGTGACTATATTAGACAAATCAGTTTTATTAATATCATCTTTTATATGATCATATAATTTTAAAAATCGTCGTAGTGTCTATATTAACATAATTTATATATTCTATCAATAAAAACTAAAAGAAAAAAAATTCTAGAAATTAAATGTGAGGTTTAAATTATCTATATGAGATTAGAAAAAATAGAATGTATAGCTTTGGAAGCTGTGGCTCACAAACACTAAAAGAGAAGACGCGAAAGGAGGTGGAAAAATTAAATCGAGAAAGAGAGAGAAAAAGCGAGATAGAAAAGGGAGGGGGGAGAGAGAAAGAGAGAGAAAGAACGTTAGATAAAGACAGTAAAGCGTGTGTACTCTCGTAAAGGGCGCGTACGTGGTCAGAGTTCGTCAGTCTCGATCGGTCTTCGAGTAAAAGAGGGTTACACGTTTTTTGTGCTATTATTTTCTTGTCTCGAGAGCCCATTCAGATTTTATGATCTTAACGAGGAATAAAAAAAGAAATTAAATAAAAATAAATTGAGAATAACGATCTCGAAAAGAAAAAGAAACAAGAGAAATAGAAAAAAAAACAACAAGCATTAGAACCTCAATATTTCATTGTGAAAAAAAAATTAAAAAAAAATAAAAAAATAAAAAAAATAAATAAAGAAAGAAATGACGAAATATTTGAATATTATTTTTAAACGTTTACATTGTCAACGTAACAAAGTTAAGAATATTAACAAAATATTTATAATAAATTTACAAGAAATATGATCATCCGATCTTCGTTTCAATGAAGAATAAATGTTTTTCCTGTGATAGTGTTCGCAACGTGTAATCCTATGCGTATATATACGCGCGTGTATATGTGTGTGTGTGTGTGTATGTGTGTGTGTGTGCGTGCGTGCGTGTATCTAATCATCGAACTCATTAAGAGGGGTCGTTATTCCATGATCCATTGGTAACTGCTCGCAAATAAGTAAGCGTACTTTGCGATTAATGAACTTGTTGAAGGAATCAACACAAAAGTGTATGTGTCTGTGTCTGAATATACATATATGTATGTGTGTAGATATGTGTTCATTTCATTCGAGTCTTTGATAAGTATTGAAAAAGTTGAATTTTAATAAATATATTCAGATTTATTCGTGCGATAGGAATAGTTGATTTGTTATTTGATTTTGACCATTCTAAAGGATGCAAAAAAAAGGAAATTTCTTGAAAAAGAAGAATTGAAAAAAAAAAAGAAGATTAATATGGCTAATTCTTCGTCGATTAATATCAGCTTCGATGACGAAAATGGAATCGAAGCTTTTAAACATTATTCTCGCTCGGCCACTACCGCAGCTGCCATTTGTGCGATAATCTTCAGTATTGTTGGTATACTAGGTAAAAATATAAAAATGTTAATTATTTTCTTATACATATAAGTATCACTGTACTGAATTTTATATATATATATATATATATAAAAAGAAAAAAAGAAAGAATTTCTAAGTCAAAGTAATAAATAATTCTAACAGATCTAAGAGTAAAACACGTCTTTTCGAATATATAAATAAATAGAAAATATTCTATTATCCAAATAGATTCGTTGGAGAAATTAAATGACAAATTTTGTTTCTATTGTGATATAAATATAAATTCATTTGTGATTTAAAACGATTTAATCTTTTTCTTTCTTTTTATTATTTTTTTTTTTTTTTTTAATATTTCAATTAAAAATTTGTTTATTCCGCTCAGAATTCTAACGTTAAATAAATTGAAATATATATTAATTTAATCGAGTTATTTGAAAAATTCTATCAAATATTCTCGCAACTCGTTAACTAATTAAAATATCAAGACCCATGTACGTTTTCTCTTAATTGAAGGTAATTTGGTGACAGTAATCGCGCTACTGAAGTACACGAGACTAAGGCGACACGCTACAACTGCATTCGTTATAAGTCTAAGTGTCTCCGATTTAATTTTCTCTGCTGTGAATTTGCCATTGACAGCTAGCAGATATTTGAACGAAGCTTGGGTCCTTGGTGATACACTTTGTCAGATCTTCCCACTTTTCTTTTATGGAAACGTAGCTGTCTCGTTGCTAAGTATGGTTGCAATTACAATTAACAGGTCAGTAATCTATAAGCTAATCATAAAAAAAAAAAAATAACGATCTGATTGTATATTAAATTTAAAGAACTATTAAAATTTTTAAGTTGAAGTTTATCAAAAGAAACTTCGAACGTTTTTTGAAATTTTCAAAGATATTCCCTTTCTTTTTACAAAATTAAAAAAAAAAATATTACTAAGATATATAAAAACAATATATTTAATATTTTCTTTAGGTATGTACTCATATCAAGATCGGATATCTACGCTGTTATATATACAACTCGGGGTATCGTATTGATGTTGATCGCCATATGGACCCTTAGTTTCTCCCTTTTGATACCACCTTTGATAGGTATATGGGGTACTCTTGGATTAGATCCAAAGACCTTCTCTTGTACGATTTTAAAGAAGAACGGTTCGAGTCCAAAAAAAGTACTCTTTGTTCTCGGCTTTATTGTACCCTGCGTTGTGATCAGCGTTTCTTATCTTTGTATTTACTGGCGCGTAAGAAAGAGCCGAAGGAACTTGGAAGCACATGCTACTGGAGGAAGACGAAAAGTTGGTGGATTTCAAAGGAGAGAAGATTCCAGAGTGACGAGACTTATGTTGATTATATTCTTGTGTTTTTTAACGTGTTTCATGCCATTGATGTTGGCAAATGTAATCGACGACAAAGTCAGAATTCCTATATTACATGTGATCGCTTCTATATTAGCTTGGGCATCCTCCGTTATAAATCCTTTTATATACGCTGGTACCAACAAATTGTATAGAGAAGCTTACAAGCAAATTTTATGTCCTGTTTCAAGCAAAATACCAACGACTGGCCCAAAACCAACGCACTCGCACTCAAGCAAAATCTCTTCCCCTCCATTGACGTGACTAATATCGTCAATTCCGATTGCACTCATTTGGATTAATTAATTTCTAATTTTTTTGTTCTTTTTTTTTTTTTTTTTTTTTTTTTTAAGTTATAATTAGAACGAACGAATTTAATTATTTAAACAATTGTAAAGATATTGGCGTTAGAAATAGATCGATATACTATAGTGTGTGATTTTGTGAACAGTTCCGTTTAAATGGCGATTATTTTTATATTTGTATTATCTTAACATAGATTTGTACCATACAGATTTATTTTGTAAAGTATCAGCGCTTTCCATATATTATGAATATCGATCTTGTATATAATATTATAAAACAAAAATACATTTTTTGTTATTTTTACAATACATTTGGAATGTTCAAGTAGAGAATTCGTATATATAATATATTATGGTAATATAGTAATGGTATTATTTATCTAGCGAAATATGGACGGAAATTGTAGTTATTAAAGTTATATAAAAAAAGAAAACATCCGTTAAAAAAAATACAAATATAATATACATTTTAAAAACACTGAATGAAATTAAATATTATCTATTCTAGAGTATATAAATGGTAACTGCATATGGTGTATAAAAAGCTTAATTTACGAACACCTTGTAAATATAAATAGTAGATATGGTGCAATAGATATCAGCACGATTTACTGTTTATCAACGTAACAATAAATCACTTACTTATTGTACTTACACTTAACATCCGACTTATACGAATTTTAATATAATTATTCTTTTTTTCGAAAATTATAAATATTGTTTTTAATTCAATTTTTTTTTGTTTTTTTTTTATTTTTTTTATTCTTTTTTTTTTTTTTAAATAAAAAAGATAAACAAAATGATTTCGTCAGTCTTCCAAACATACTTCTTGTCGCGCAAGTCGGCTGAGGTAGATATAATGATTAAGTACTAACCATTTCACATTATATCTACAAATACTATGGAATAATTCAAATGTCACTTTAAGTATTATATATTTAATGAGATTAATTCAACTCCAATTCAGGAATGTATGGTTCTGTAAATGTAGTGATGGGACATATACTTAAAGTATTCTGAAAAAAAGAAAAAAAGTATAATCATATTCAAGTAACATTTTTGTTATCAGGATAACTTGATAAGTTATAAATAATATAAATTTTTACCAATCTCACAAGCTCGTCAAAAGTTGGTCTTTCTTCTGGATCAACTTGCCAGCATGATAACATCACTTCGTATAACGGATCAGGCATATCTGGTAATTGTGGTAATCTGATACCTCGTTCAACAGCTTCCTCTACTTCGCTATCAAATTGAAGATTTGAGTAAGGAGTTCCACCCATACTAAGCATTTCCCATAAAAGTATTCCAAATGCCCAGACAACGCCTGGTTGATGCTTTTTTTTACTAGTAAAACATTCTGTTGCCCTCCAACGAGCATATTTTACATCTTCTAAGACGTATTTTGCAATACCGTGACCCATGACCTTAGGTATCCAATCATTGGTAATGCCTATACTTCTAGCACATAAATGATTATGAATGATCTTATAATTTTCAAGATGTTGTAATGCAGATGCAATTGAAGAACCAATAGGTAACATTTGATCAATTGGAAATATTGTTCCAGATCTAGCAGCTAATAATAAATGTTTCAATATTTGTGGAGGCATTTCTAGAACAACATATAAAGTATCTGATGTTTCACAGGTTCCAACCAAACCAGCAAGATATTTCATTGTTGACGTCTTAATGCATACATCTAATTCTCTTAGCATAGCTTGCTTATCTGACGGTTTTAACGAACGATCGGCTATAGTATGAACAACTACAGAAAATGTCTTATCATCTTTTTGTACTGTACCAGAGTGAACTGTACCAAATCGCCCTCTACGTAAGACTGCATTATCAATTGATAAATTATTTTGTGGTATACTCCAGACTTTGTTTTTCAATTCTTGATAATGATTTACCCTTTCTGGTACATCCTCTGGAATATATCCCATGTTATCTACTTCATGCAATGGCCCTTGTAATGTCAATTCTTGTTGCTCTGGAAGTTTTATTATATGGGCCTTTTCATGACGGCGTCTTACTAAATAAAATATTAATATGGATATAATAAGTAAAGATCCTAAAAGAATAATTCCTATACGTAAAATAATGACAACAACAGAATCCATTTGATGAAATTCATCTTGTTGAAATTGTTGAATACTGTTGGTAAAATTAGAATAGGAATACTGCACTTCTCCTTGTGCTCTTGATATAACCACCAATCCTATTTGTGGCATCATTGGTTCAGTTTTTAAAGGAGCATTATAATATCCCCCTATTAATCTTCCATCTCCTACTACAAATTTTTTATAATTATGAAAGTCTGATGCATCAAATTCTGCTGTTATATAATAACCTAAACCTTCTTGAAATGACTTTTCATAATTTAAATACATAACATCTGACCCAACCGGAGGTATTGTGCCAGGCTGAACTACTACAACTTGATAAGCGCTTACTGGTCCATTTTCGCTACTTCCCTCAGAAAGCATAACTGTTGTGGTAGTATTATTTTGATTTAATATTTCTGGTGTAGCTGGTTTATCAGGTGGACCTATGGAGGTCCATTCAGTAACATAAGCTGGTTTACTGATTCCTTGAGAATTACTTGCAGAAATTGATACATTATACTTAGTACCAGGTTGAAGACCTCTTAAAATAGTACTATTAGATGTGGCACCTTGTACTTGACTTTCTATCGGTGATAAATTGTTATAACTGTGCGTTTTAATAGCAACAGCAGTCAGTGTATAAGACGTAATATTTCCATTTGATATATCAGGTGGTTGCCATGTAATTAAGAAACTATCATCTTTTTGAGGAATTATTTGAATTGCTCTTGGTCTACTGGGACCTACAATTAAATAAATACTTAATAAATAAATACAAAATCAATAAATATCTACAAGGAAAATACCTTTTTGTCCAGTCGAATATATACTCATAGCTTCCTGACCTCCACAAAATTTAGATGCATCAGCAGTACATGGAATATTGCAAGAGTCGGATAAGCCATTTTTACCAAACTTACTACCACAATAACATCTCTGTCCATTCTGTAATCCAGCAAACCTGCAATTATAATAATGTTAATAATAATAATAGTAATAATAATAATATATCTTACTTTTATGCTTCTTTTTTATACAATTCCAGTATATATATATATATATATATATATATATATATATATGTATGTACTTACATGTAATCAAGCGAATAACATTGTTTGATACATTCATTAGGGGCAGTAATACGACTTGAAATTAAGGAAGATAAATCAGGATCCACAGCAGGACTCTTAAAACAACCTTCATACTCCTGTCCATATACTAAAGTTATACTAAGTAATAATATTATAGTAGCCATATTGATTTTCTTTTTCTTTTTCATCGATTATTCTGATTACATTTTCAAATAAAACAAAGATAGATATTTAATTTTATACATTTTATATTAATTCATAAATCACACCGCACGAGTTTATGGCATGATGTCATATCGAGTATTAGTCAGGTTAAATCTCAAATCATGTTCAAATACTTTGGCAAAAACTTGGTAAGATGACGTTAACGCTCGTAAACTGTTTTCTAATCATAATCGATAAATCATATTTTCCAAATACAATATAAAAATATTTATGAATTAAGTTAATAAACTAACTGTTTAGCGTAAACAAAACAATTCACTAACATGATACATGCAAATGCATGCGTCATAGCTGAAATAACTTAAGAGCCCTCTAGTATCACTTTTAAAATGGTTCCAAATTTGAAATTGACATATATAATGAAATTTCTCATATTCATATCTTATTTATTATTTCTTTAATTATTATTATATCATGTTATTTGGAAACTTCAATTTTTAAACAAATAATGTTCATATATACCATAGAATAATTTTTACCTTTACTTTTCATCGATTATCGCTTGATGTCCCATCTTGATTTTATAAATGATTCTTTTAAAATTCCAGTGCAACCAACATTAAATATATCATATTTGAAATTGACTATATATTAGAATGCAATTATTCTTTATTACCGACAATTGAACATATTCTACATAAATATGGTTTATTTTCATAATATCATTATTTACGAAATACTAATAACTATTTTCTAACTTTACGCTAACGATCTGTTAAGACATAAAAGATCTAACGAAGAAATAATGTTATACCACAAAAACCAGCAGTCGGTCAAGTAGATTATTTCTTTATGCATTTTTGGCGCCTCATTCCATAAACTAAACTATTGCAATCATTTCGTGATTCAATATATATATATATATATACATGTATATATATATATATATATATATATATATATATATATATATACACATATATATACACACACATACTACATATTATATAACTAATCGTCACGTCTAGGCAGCAAAGAATCGTTTTATTATATTTAGAATAAAAATTGTTATGGGTACAATTGATTGGTTCATGCGATCTCATCTGTGATATTACTTGTGATAATACATTATGGTTTATTTTGCTGTATCATCCAAGGATATACAAAAGTAGATATTAAAATGACTACTTTCTAAAAAGTGTACACTGAACATATTGCATATTAAAAGTCATATTTCTGAGAATGTATGCAAATTAACTCGATTATAATGCACTAGATGCATGGGTACTTTCACATATGTAGTTATTTGCTAAATAGCTTAATAGTATAATATGATATATTGTGTATAATGATAATACACTAGAACCCAAAAACTATGCTATGATGTATGCGAACAAGTATTTTTATGCCGTACTTAACCAAATTAATAGAACGTTAATTTAAAACATATGTAGCTATATCATTGAATTGCATCAGAAAGATTTATAAACATAAATTATCTAATATGTTGTTGTTGCTGTTATAATAAAATAAAATACAAGAAAAAAAAAGAAAAAAAAGGAAAAAAAAAAGAAAAAAAAGGAAAAAAAAAAAGAAAAAGTAAATATTTTCAATGCATATGAATTCTGTGCACTGTTATGTATGCATGTATGTTTGTATGTATATAGAACAAGTAAAAATATTGAAATTCAACTATTTTTCATAGTACCATTCAAATAGAACAATTACACAAACTTTGGTGATATCGGTTTAAATGTTATAAATGTATACCTTTCCATATTATGGAAATTTTTACGTGGGATATAACATAATACGCTTGGAAGTTTTATATATTACCAGTAATTTGTGTGATGGCTAGGAAGACCAAACACAATGTCAAATCTTTTACGTGATTATAAAGAAAATAATTCTTTTTTTGACTTCTTATGAAAAGAAATTTCACATATGAAACTATTCTACATTTACAAGATATATCAATAAAATCTGGCAAAGAAATATATATCGTATGCCCTATATATCAATTATCACTTATAATATACAACCAATTTTAATGAATTTGAATAAAATGAAACATTGCATAACTTATATACATTGATATTGTTTAACGTGATTTAGATAACCTGGCATTATTTTTTTCCCCAGGTAACTTTTAACAAAATATATTACACAACTTTCAATTCAGCTATATACATAGATAAGCATCATTTTCAAGCGGTATAATAATCATTAAGTCTGCTTATACGCTTATTCATCTCTTTTTCACTTTGGTATTTACATCAGTTATGCTTGGATACTGTCCAAAAAAAAATTTGTAGAATTTTATATTATCTGTTCATATATGCACATATCTTTTAAAATAAAGTCATAAAAGAAGATAAGTATTGTTAATTATACTGCTTGTATAGATTTGATAATTTTAATATTAAAGAATATATAATTATATTTCTGTACAGATATGTGCTTAATGACAAATTCAGCTGTCCTTTTAATACTTTTGGACAACAGTGTTTTCAAACCAATATGTAATTAAAAATGTAAAAAACGCAAAGAATAGCGAGTCAAATTTTTGTTGACTCAAATTCTGACTTACGATGTTCTCTAAAAATCTTATTGTAAAAACATTGATTTGCAAAATATAGGAGGTGATAGAAATGATGACAAATTTAGGAAAGGGAATGGTTCCTTGTAAAAAAAAAAAAAAGAAAAAAGAAAAAAATAAAACAAATATTCAAATAATAAATTTTCTTAATATAAATCTTTATTTTGGAGAGAAATGGCTTTGTTTTAGAACATGCATGCACTTCAATTCAAACTAATACCATATATAGATAATAATAATGCATTGACATCTACATTTCTGATATTCTTCTTAAATAATTATATAACAAAACAAAAGGATACACCTCTTAAATTTTACAATTGAGTTGAGTTATGTATGTTCTAAGTTTTCAAAGTCATTTTTCCCGAAAATTAAGAGATCTTTACATTTACATCAAAAAAGTTTTATCGTATATTTTCAAGCTATTTTTTTTCACAAGGAACCAGCAATATTATCATCCAATTCCTGTTTTCACTACAGCTACTTCCAATTCTTGGAGAAGAAAATCTTCTACTGTAGTATGGTTTATAATATTTCAAAATTTGATGAAATATTATGAATAGAATAATTACAGAAAATGTAAATATCATTCGTACTATTCTCTAAACAATCTTTTATATCTACATCGTGGATACAGAAGAAAATATCTTTTTTAAAATCATACTTCAATTCTAGAGTGATAATTAAAAATATATTGAATAATACATTGCATTCCAAATTGTCTCCAATTTTGCAAAAGTTTTTTTATACTTGAGATTTAAATCTTTTTTAATATTTCAAATGGCATGTAGAAATACGATTATTATCTAAAAATTAAGAGTTAATTAGTATAGTTACATCTTATGATGTAATAGAGAATCATTTCAAGGTCCTTTGTTTTCATTAACCATACTAAGAGAGAATTTTCTTCTTTTAACACATAATTTTCATTCATACTAAAAATTCTCTTCTCATCCCTTCTACATTCTCAATAACAGCATTCAAACTCTTAAGTTTGTCTTATCGCTGTAACCTATGACATAACTATATTTTATATGATGCAACGCCCTCCTTTTGTACTTTCATAGTACAAAGTAATTTCTGAATAATTTTATTCCGATGGTCCTTGACCCCATCTCGACTTTGTCCTTGGAGTTTTAACTGCAGGAGATGAACTATCATCTTCGCATACTTTTCGTTTTACACTTAACACAATACCACTTTTATGAGCGTACTTCGATCGCGGCATCATTTTTGACATGCTGTCCATTGTCGGTGGTGTTGAAGGAAATGCAGGAAAATCTTCATCTTCAAGACCCGGTGGTTTTGGTTGTTCAGGTGCGAAGGTCTTCTTAAATGAGGTTTCCACATGAGCAATGGGAGGTGACAACATAGGCTGATGAAGCGTAGGAGACGCCGTCAAATTACCACATTGCGTAGACGGAACAGGAGATGTTTGCGTTATTAGATTTGTTCCAGAAGGCGTTATAGGTGATATAGGCACATTGGGTACATTAGATACTGCCGATGCTGCTGCGACAGCGGCTAATTCCTCTTCAGCTTTTCTTATCAGATCTAAATCGCTGAGTGAACTCAGTGTACTTTTGCTTTCTTTCGAAAGAGCAGTCTGTGGAACAGCATCCGTGAAAGGTGCCTTTTCGGAATTTCCTTTGCCTAAATTTGGTCCTTTGGCTTGAGAAGGTGAAGAGTATTTTTCTGAATTTTGATAAACCGTAGAATTAACGGTAGTCAAAAATGTAGCACTAGGCTTAGATGGTAGATAAGGATCCACTTTTGAGGATTCTTGTCGTTTAACGTTCGCAAGTATCTCTTGTAAATTTGGCGGTATTGTTATATCCGAAACTTTATCGAGAATTGGTTGGGCAAATTTCGAAATTCCTGGAGGTGGTGGCGTAAACGAACGTGTATCGGATGGGCTATAAGCTTCTTCGGAATCCTTTGTATTAGGAGGATCTAATCCCAAACCCTGAAAATAAAGGAAAATCGTTATATTTGATAAATATTATAAAAAATCAGAAATTTATAACGTACGTACAAATAAAGCCATTGATATCAAGCTACATAGACTATATAAGAAAGATTAAAGTGTCTTTTGTTTAACGAAATTAAAAATAATTCTTTTATATCACGTTAAATAAATGATATGCATTTACATATACACATTATACTATTATATAACAAAAATAAAAGCTAATATTTCTGTATCAATTATTTTTTTGTAAGAATACACATTGATATATGATGACGATTGCATAACACATTTTATTCTGTACATTATAATTTAATGAAATAATTGAAAAAAAAAGAAAAAGAAAAAAAAAAAAGAAAAAAAAATCTACGCAGCTTGAGGATAGGAATAGGATGCCATGAATAGATGCAAACAGTTTATTTACAATGGGGTAATAGGAGAAACAGTAACAATTGCATTTAAAAAAAAATATAATTATCAGTGCTCTCACCGGCAGAGTAGGTGTCGCGTCATTGAGAAACGAAGAGCTAATGTTTTGTATTTGTTGTTTTTGTTCTTCTATTTGTCTATTTAATTCATCCATCTTTCTCTGTAATTCTGTAGAATTTTTTGCCGATGATAATACATCTGTAGTATCGTGTATAACCGTTTGTGTATTCGTAACATCTTCATCCATTTCACCTGGACTGTAAGGTTCATCGCCATCGTCATCTAGCGTTTTAAGTGGTGACGGGATTAAATCAATCTTCGAAGATAATTCCGGTACAATTTTACATATTGCAGCACTATCTATTACTGATTTTGACATCCCAATATGTGCCTTATTTAAAGTTTCTAAAGTCATTTGCGTTACTGCTTGTTTATCTTTCATGGTATCGGTTGCACTTGCTTTATATCCCATAGGAGAGGCTGGTGGTGTAGTGGAAGAAGTTTTATCTTTCGAAGTACCCACTAATGGTGGCGTATAACTACGATCGGGATCTTTTTTCTGTATTTTTGCTGCAACTACCGGAGGTATAGTGGTCAAACGTTTCTTTCTATTGCGTACTATAATACCAAGAAGCAAATGCGGTCTATTTTCTTCAAAACCAGGACCGGTGAGAGGTAATAAAACTCGCGGTATTGTGCTTTGGTTTGAAAAGGGCATTATATAAAAATCTTTTATATTTTTGGAAACATTACCAACGACGCCTAATCGACTTCTACTATTTAAATAACTGTATAAAGTTATATAAGGAATCTTTTCCTCGTCGTTCGCTGCCGTTAACCTTATAACAAGAATTTCTTTAGATCCAGTCTTCTTCATCTTCGAAATGTAATCCCATACAGTTTCATGACTTATTCTACCAACAACATCTACTGTATCTGGAAGATCGTTCATTAGATCCCTGGCATGACCACTCACTTCTTGGGCCGTGATAAAAAACTTAGCAACATCCACCATGTTAACAAATCCTCGCCAGACTGTTTGCCATGATGTTTTCGAAATATCCTTTTCTATCTCCGGATCGGTATATCTTTCGGGTTCTTCATTAATGTCCGGTGTTTTGATCGTAACTGTAGAACTCGGTTCTCTATCAGATACATCAGAATCATTACCATCTATGGTATTTGTCGTAGCTTCATCTTCTATATGCCTCCACAAACGATCCTCTATCGGTTTATCGGCTATGGGTGGTGTAGGCTCTTTCTTCTTTTCTATTTCTTTCTTACGTCCTTGTTCTTTCTTATCCCCATTCTTTCCTTCCTTCAACGATTCATTACGATTCCGCACTTTCGTCCAACCACCTTTATGCTTTTCTTTCTCATTTTGATATTTTTCCTTTTCCCTCTCTCTATCCTTAATCTTTTCTCTATCTTTATTTCTTTGTTTATCCTTGTCCTTCTCGCGTTCCTTATCTTTCTCTCGTCTACTCTCCTTACTTTTAGCCTTTCTATCCCTACTTCGTTCTCTCGCCTTACTATAATCCCTATCTCGTTTGTGACGATGTCTGCTTCTACTTGTACTCCTTTCTCGTCCTTCCTTATCCCTTAATCTTCCACCATCTCTGGTACCTTCCCGTTCTTTATCCTTTTTTCTACCCTCCTCGCCATTCTTCGATCTTTTCATTTCGGACGTCAATTTTATTCTCTCTCCGTCTTCTCTTTCCTTACTCGTATCGATAGAACTAATACTGTCGCCACTGTTCAAAGCAGTCACTATATCTTGCACCGGTGTTTTTGGATCCACTAAACCAATACCACCATCATTTTCTATAATCTGTTCGCCTTTATGTGTTTTTACCACTATAGACTTTGCTTGTGCCATTAAATCTAATTCATTTTTCTTGATCATCTCTAATTGATGTTTAGTCTCTTTTTCTCGCCACTCGGCTAATTCTTGACTGGCCATTTCGTCTGGGCTTAATCTTACAACCGCGTCCGGAGCTAATGATTTATCAGCAATTTTTCTAAATAATGTTAAATTCTTTGTATCTTTTATATTGAATACAAGACTCCTGTATTTAGCTTTATACTTTGCCCCTGTATCTTTGAAATATTTGTACATTTCTATTTCTATATTAAAAGCTAAATCAGCGATTTCATCGTCGGATAGCTTTAAATCTTCCGTTTCTTTTATACGACTTGACAAAAGCTCCGTCAATGTTTTTCGAATGTTCAATCGTATTGGTTCAGTTTCAGGCTTCTTAACAATTGGTACTTTAACCTGTTGTTTCGGTTGGGGCGTTAGCACCTTTACTTCTTGTTTCTTATTCTGTGCTTGTTTCTGTGTAGTCGTTCCTTGTGCTTTTGCTTGAGGCGATGATGCGGGTCTTATAGTCGTTTGTTTTAAAATCAAATTGCCCTTACTCGTAGTATCAAGAAAAGTTTGTTTCAGTTGATGCGGTTTATTGTGCAATGTACTTGTTTGTGGTTGTTGTGCACCAGCAATCGTCGTAATTTTTTTACTACTAGCTATTAAAATCGTTTGTTTAGAACCTGGTATATTGGTATAAACCATTTTTGGTATTGCTTGTGCTTTAGCAGCTAATAATTGTGGAGATTTTCCAGGTTTGTTTAATCGTTGTGCAGGTAAAACCGTAACCGTTTTCCCTCCTATTTCTACTTGGCTAAGACTATCCGCTCGTACAGCCTCGAAGGTTGGATTTTCTTTCAACCATGTCTTTAAATTCGATCTTTTAGGTGCTTCCGTACCTGTAAGGAGTCTTCCAGTTCTTCTTTCAAAAACAATTACTCTGGCATCCGCCTTTGCTTTGGCTATTCCCAAAGGCGATTGTTTCAATGTCTTTGAATTGGAACTCGTTGCCACAGGTTTGTCCTTAGTTAATGTTTCTTGGGCATGTGCAAGGATGCACGCATCCGAACAATAAATACTAGAATTCCTAGCTTCTTTTTTGCATACTACGCATTGAGTGGTACCTGAAATTCGTACAATATTATGATCGTGAGACGATGCAGAAGATAACGGTGCATCTTTTGTTGGGGAAAGAGAATGTTGGGATGTTTCTTCCTCCATCAAGGATGAAGAATCCTCCATAAACGAATTTTGCCGTTGTCTCTCTCTTCCTGACATTAACTGCGTATTTATTTTCACTTTATTGTCATCTGCCTTTTTCTTTAAACAATTAGGACAAACCCATTCTATACCTTTCTCTTCCATTTGTTGTCCCATTGCTTTACTGACGTGTACGCATTTTCCATGGAACCAATCTTCGCAAACATCGCAACATATCATAAAACGATTATTATGGGGTCGCTTACAAATACACCACAATCTATCAGGGTCGTCTTCTGAATCTGAATTTTCCTCTTCTTCGTCATCCTCATCATCATCGTCTTCATTTTGCTCACTTATATTCAATCTTAGATCTTCTTTACGTTCTAAATGACTTTGAACGGTTGGTGATTCATATTTTTCAGGTTTCTTGATAGGTTCTGGAGTCCTTTGCACAACAATTTCTGATTTTGCTTGTAATCGTTTGCTCCTTGTTGCTGGAGCCTCTATTGGTGGTAAAGTTATTACACGTCCGCCACGAACTATTTGTATAGGTTCTTTATCATCTCTAATATTTTTTTTCGTTACTTCAGGTATAATATTTGTTGATATTTGTGCCCCTGTATCTAGTGATTTAGTTGTTAATTCCTGATTAATTGTTGTTTCCCGTGAAGAAACATGTGTAGGAGTTGATGTTAATGACGTAGATGGTACAGATTGATCTACCAAAGGAGCCTAAAAAGGAAAACCGTTAAATGAATATCACGTTATTAATATTAAAACTCTGTGAAGATAATAAATATATAAAAAAAAAAAAACCAGCATACATGATCTCCTAAATCAACTCCAAGTTCTTCTTGTAATAATAATGCTTCTGCTAGTAACTCCTCATCATGTTTATTGGCTTCCATTTCTAATGTAGCTAAAAGATGTTCTTCCCCTTCTATGCCACCTTTAATAATTAAATATATTATAAATAATTTTGTAACATAGACATGATGTGTATTATATACATTGTATACATTATTATAAACTTCTTATAAAATAATTCTATTAAAACTCTTGACAATATTAAAAATTATGTTTCCTGTCGAATATCATAAATATTATTTTACACTTGTTTGTGTAACTTTATGAAAAGAATTTCATTGATGGCATGATAACGAAACTTACTATGTTTAGTGATAATATGATTTGACACAGTAGGTAGTGCCATGGCTTGATCAATCATTTGTGATGAGGTAGTAACTAAGAAAATATAATATTTTTAAATAAATATAAATATTATTCGAGAGACGAAACTAAAAATGTACAAAATAAAATGAGAAAAAGGAGATTGTATTTCCTAACTGAAGAATAAGAATTTTCTTGGTGTTACACGTACTTAAGGATGGTTGTAATTCCTCATCTGGGTCTGCCTTTGAATCTGTTTTTTGAGTTTCGTTTTCTCCTTTCAATACATTTTCCGTCACATTTTCAATACTTGAATGACGTTCGACTTGAGATACGTCTTCTTCTAACGTATTTGTTACCAAAGTTTTCGTTGTATATTCTGAATCTGAACTTTGTGTTATGTTTGAAGTCGTAGTGGTAACATTTGTTGAACTTATTATTTGTGTCCCTTGAGCAGACGATTTAGCAATTCCACAGGCAATAGTTGAACTTGGCATAGTGGCAATTAAAGAAGATACCGTATTGTCGGCATTTTTTGGATCATTGTTTGAACCGACACGACGAATAATGTCAGGTGCAGAAAATAATGCCGGGCCTAAAGTATCTGCCACAAATCCTGGAGATTTCTTATGTTCTTTACGCGAATGTTTCTTCATGTCTAAAAGATGCATGAAATTTATTTTAATTATTAATATACATATATAATATACTAGATATATTTAAATATCTGAAAATAAAATAATATACAAATATAATAAACTACCAAATATGATACTAACTGTCTGCGTTTTTAATTTCTACAATTTTTGCATTATCACTTTCTGTTTTAGCAATAATATCTATCACTTTTTCAGATTTTCTTCTTTCTCTTTTTATTTCAGAAGGTTTCACTTTTACTGCCATGACAGATGTAATAGGTTTGCCTTGTTGTTGTAATCCTTGATATTGTTGTATTGGAGATGTTTGTAATAATGTTCCCTTTTCTTGGGCAGGTGGTGTACTCGACACAACTGGCTTTGGTGCGATCGGTACATGCATTAATTTTCCATCTTTCGTTGATATAAATTTCGTCTGTACTTGATTCAAAAATTTGCCTTTTGGAAGAATCATTGGTTTTTTTACATCTATGTTCTTGAGTTCATTAGTTTTCATCACAACTTGTTTTTGTACAAGAGTTAATTTTTGATTATTTCTTCCTTGACCTGGCTTTGTTAAAATCATATCACCTTTGATCATATTGCTATTAATTAGATTTGCTTTCACTTGATTTGTTGTTTGTAGGGGTTTCTCTATATTGATTGCAGTTTCACTTGTAGTGAGTGACGCCTGTGTATGTTGCGTTTCATCTCTTTTTCTAACACCAAATGTTTTGAATTGTCTTCTACCTCTGACAGAACCGTGTGCTCCTGATAAGATTAAATATTTAGTAATCTTTTTTAATAAATTGACACTATCAATAATTATTAAATATTATCAATGTTTTTTTAATCACTAAATTCATTATTATTTATTGTATATAGATTTTTAAAAATTATCATGCTTACCCATTTTATCCTCCTTATCAGGAGTTTTCATTGCACTGACAGCAGCAGCCATTTCCATATCTAAACGACGCACTTGTTCTATATCCATATGTTTATTTGAGTTTCTTCTTCGTCCACCTGTCATGTAGCCACCCCTAGTGGTAAGACCTTTTCGTCCACCTCTGGCTCTAACTCCTCCTCTCCTTGGACCTCGTGGACCAAAATCAGAATCATTGTCTGATGGAGGTTCTGATTCAGAAGACTCCGAAGGTGAGGCACTACCTTCTTCCTCTTCTTCTTCGTCATGAGATAATCGATGTGCTATATAAGAAACATTTTTATTATACTAGGTAAAATTATGATAGTGTATAATAGGTAAAATATTATATAAGGAATATCAGTAGTAAAAATTTATTTATTAGGAATATGATTAAATCAGTATGACAATATAATCTCCAATATGAGAATTTATTAACAGTAATAAATAGCATGCTTAGATTTTTACAGACTCTTTTTTGTAAATTAATTTCACCTTTAGACATCGAGTGTCCTGCTGATTTAGATACCCCAGGTGAATTCCCAGCTGATCGAAGAGTAGAAGTGGTAGGAGTAAGTGGATTTTTGCGAGGACGACCAACTGGCTTCCCCTAAAATAATATATCGTAAAAATAAAAATAACTACACTTCAAGAAATTGTCACTTACAGTTTTAGTAGTTGATTTCACTTTCTCTATTTCATTGGGTGGTGATGACATTGTTGACACTGTCGACGGAGAAGAAGGATGTGTATATTGTATATCACTGGAAGATGGATAATTTGTCAATGAATCTTTTGGTTTAGAATCAGGTAACTTATTCGTATAGCAATGATCCAGTTCTACACTATATTTTATTGACTTTTGCTGTTCTTCTATGGACAACATATCTAAAAAATGCAATAATTAAATAATTTGTTAATAAAATAATCATATTGTTAATTTACATCCCATTAAATTATAGCATCAACAAACCAAGCATTGCAGTAACATTTTCGCCCAAGATTTGTTTCGCTTCCTCACTTTGAAGAGCAGTTTCCAATCTTTCCAATTGTTCAGGATCCATTTCCATAAAAGGATCAACCAGTCCAGTTGCATCTGTACTTGTTGCATTACCTATTGGCGTAATGCTTGAAGATGTAAAAGTTGGTGGATCTACTGTCAATGTTATATCGCCATTGTTAGCACCTGGTTCACTTTGTCCCAATCTTACTACACTAACATTTGCATTTGATTGGTTCACTGAAAATATATATAGAATATTTATCAATAAATATATAATGTGTCTTTAATGTGATAATTGATTTGATTTTCAAGGAACTTTATATTACCAAATTGTATAAGAAGAATATATAGTTCAATCTATGTATTAATACAAATGTAAAGTGTCAATGAAAATCTAAACAAAGTTAATAAAAATTAATTATTTAGTTAGTATATATTAATATTAACATATTTGGTGAATATTATAAAAAGAAGTAAGAGCCATTAATGAATAATAAACAGGCTAAAACAAAGTAATGTTTAAACTGTTTACATATTTGAACAATTACTTACTTATTAAATTTTGTAGTGTTTCTTGATCTACTGATATTGTGCCATCATCATTAACTACAATAATCAATGTGTCATCCTGTTTCTGAGTTTCTTTTTCTTGCGGCTCGACGATATAAGAGCTAGACATGTTTTCAGTTCTGAAGAACGAAAAAAAATTATCAAGAATACTATAGAATTAAGATAATTAAATGCGAATTTAAATATCCGCCCGTTTATCGTTACGACAATAAGGTTATGTTTAACATCTATAGATGTAGAATTGATTAGAAATGATAATGTCTACATTGGTACGACAGACACGACTTCCACAAGTATAAATTATTTCACTTCTATTATAGTTTCATCTTAATACGTAAAATGAAAGTAAATAGTGCGATAGTAAAGAAGTACATACATAAAATCATAAAGTGATAAAATGAATCTTGGAATCTGTCGTTCCCTCAAAATCTACGATACTTTTCACGCAACACATAAGCTTATCGCGATAACCCAATTATAATCCACCGTTCGTTTTTTCCCAAACCAAATAAATAATACCGCCAACGACAAACGGGCAGCCATTTTGTTTAATCCATCATACACAGCGCCGTACGAAAGTATCGGTTGCGCGTTACAGCTCACTTACCATCCGCGTATTCCCATTCACGGAATTAATTGAAACTTTAGTCTTTCTTCGAAGAGTTGCTTCCCGACGAATTTGTCACGAGAGCACTCCACTTCGTCGATAAACCGCGCTTTTTTTAGCGAGACATCCTGCCCGACGATCTACCTCAACTATGCGCATACAGACGCTGCGCGCTTCGCGTTGCGCAACGAGACGAACGAAACGAACAAGCTTTGCGCGGGTAGAGACGCAAGATGCATGAATACGAAGATAGGCCGTTCCTTTCCTTTGTCAGAAAGAGAAGAAGATATACGTGAACTTACGTTCTGCCCTCTATACGTATGCGCCACCTATCATCGTATCTTTTATAATATGCCAAACAATATTTTCTGTACACAAAATTTTATATCCCGTATCGTTATAATTAGATAATATCGATTTAATTGTCTTTCAAATATTACTGTAATATAAAAGTGAAATACTATTCTATATACACAGATATGACTTTTTTTTTCTCAATTAACGTCCCATCGCTATAAATTAGATAGATATAAATTAAGGTCAATGGGATATATTGCCACAGTAAATACATCACCATACGTATCAAATTTATGAAACTTTTATTCGTTTAAATAATATCATACCATTCCGATCGAAATTCCTTTCGTTCGGTAAACTTTTCTCCCGATATTGTGAGGCTGTGTCATACCAAGTGCGTTTTTCTTTTGGTATTAACAAAAAATCAAGAATATTATTAGCTAATCTTGGAATAATAGGAGACAATACCAAAGTGGATATTCTTACGCTCTCTAATGCGACAGAAATAACAGCCTTGAGCTCCATAAGAGAATCTTGGTTATCTAATTTTTTGCTTAGTAACCATGGCTTATGATATTCTATCATTTGATTTACCATACGTAATGCAGCCATGGTTACATCTACTACATTATGTAGATTATACTCTTCATAATGGGATCGTGTATTATCACCCAAGCATTCTGTGATCTTTATGGTTTGTATAGCTATATCTGATTTTAAAACATAAGCAAACTCCATTGGATTAGGTACTTCTCCCCATGGATTAATAATTTTTCCTGTACACCGGCTAATCAAATTACCTAATGTATCAGCAAGTTCAGCATTTATTGTTCTTAGGATTTTATTGTCACTATAATCTATTAAAATAGAAAAGTTTATTTTTTTTTTCTTTTATTTTTTATTATAGATTAGAATGACATATTGATTCAAATTATAAACTTACTTGCATCGCTATAAGGCACAGCTTCTCTTAAGATGAAATATCTTAAACCCTCTTCTGTAAAATTATTAGCTGCTTCAAAAGGTGAAATAACATTACCCTTTGATTTAGACATTTTTCTATCATCAACCGTCCAATGTCCATGACACAGTAATGTTTGAGGAGGTTCAAGTCCTGCAGCTATTAAAAATGCTGGCCAGTATATACCATGAAATTTTAATATATCTTTACCAATAATCTAAATTTCATATTAATATAATTAATATTAAAAATATATATATATATTTTTTTTTCTTATTAAGTTTTACAAGATACGTCATATGTAGCATACCTGCAAACTTGGTGGCCAAAATTGCTTGTATGTATCATTTGGATAACCCAATACAGTTAAATAATTTATTAATGCTTCTAACCAAACATATACGGATTGATTTTTGTTTTGAGGCGTTGGAATACTCCAAGGAACTCTACTTGTAGGTCTTGATATACTTAAGTCATGCAAATCTATATCTTCTTCTATCCACTTACTTAAAATCTTATGATATTTTGCAGGTTGTACGGTAGTTTCTATATAATAAAAGAATACTTTTCAATATAAAATTATAATTTTCATAATTTCTTGTATGTAATTTCATACTCCTTTTTATCCAATATTTCAATTCATCTTGTAGAGTACTTAATCTGAATTTGTAATTGTCTTCTTCTGTCCACTCTACAGGGTGACCAGATTCTTTAGAGACTTTAATTGTTTTACCAGATGCATCTGTTATTTCATCTAATTCTATATCAGTAAGAAATGCTTCATCCGATGTACAATACCATCCCGAATATTTTCCTAAATAAATATATCCTCTTGTATCCAAAACATTCTAAAAATGTATGTATGTATGTTTGTAACGAGATTAACATTACTTATATAATAATTTGTCTTTCTTTATGAGATTTATATCAAAGAAATATAACAACCCAAAAATGATGCACTGCCTCGAGATGACGTTGTTCTGTGGTACGAATAAATGCAGAATAATTCACAGAAAATTTATCGCACATTTCCTTGAATTGTTTTGAAATTTTTGTACAATAATCTGATGTTGGAATCTTAGCTAAATTTGCAGCAGTTTCTACTTTATTACCATGCTCATCTGTACCAGTGCTTAAAAATGTGGAATGACCGAGCATGGATCTGTATCTTGTTATACAATCTGCTAAAGTTGCACTATACAAATGTCCAATATGTGGAGCTGACATAAATATAAAAGATGTAAATAAAGACATTATACAAAATTATTGGACAACATAATATTTTATGTACCTGCATTAACATAAAATATTGGCGTACTAATATAAACATTTTTAGGTATATCACTTGTGTAATGCCTTTGTAAAATTCTGTTTCGTGACACTTGTAATTCTATCGGTAAAAATCGAGCTATTCCTAATGACTTCATGATTTCATAATTTTTTATACGATAAAAATATTTTTAATCGATATAAAAATGAAAATATCTCATGATGAATAACCTCTGAGAGAACTAGACACAATTTTCTCTCTTAACATGATCATATATGTGCGCACGCAGATTTAAGGTACCGAATGAAGAATTTTAACCAAGATGATAAAAAGAGAAGACAAAAAAAAAAAAAGAAAAATGGAAAGATTCAAGAACTATCTTAAAATGATCTGTTTTCGTATCAATTAAAATAGAATCGGAAGTATGCCAGGTGACGTTCGAAAATAATTCTTCATTCTGATATAACGATAATCGCATAAAAATTATTTATAAATTACAAAAATTACGATAGAGTTAAAAAATAATGAATTATTCCGGATAAATCATTTTGATCAAGATTAAGGAGAAATGTCATTTGGCTCTTATTAATTTTCCTTTCTTGTTGAAAGTAGGGAAATTAAAGAGAGTATGGGAAAGCTTGAAAAAACATCAATGTTTTGTAGACGTATGTATATTGGTTGATGGTACCGTTGCTGTGACTGGTGCTGCCAGGCAACAATCATTCGTAAGAAACATGCGCGAGTTTCAAGTCCTATGGCACAGTAGGAAAATTGCTGCGTGTTAGAGCCGGACACGGGTTCTCCTACCTCATGCCAGTAGCACCCCTTCATTCGAAGGGGTGGTAGACGTTAATTTCTTCTGACGGTTGATTGTACTAGTGCGCGTTCGAAAGATCGTCATTAAAAGGCCGCGCGAATAAGCGGATTATTTTCCACCGTTGTAAAATCATCTACGCTATTTAATATCATGGTGAGTAAAATGCTACGTCGAAATTTATTTTCGAATTTTTTTACACGTACATCGGACTCGACTACTCGTACAAAAAATTTCTTTGAAAATTTTCATATTAAGCATGCACGTCTACGCCAATGCATTTGAACTATTATTTTTCTTTTTTTCGTTCGTAATTATTTAACGTTCATTTCGCATCTCTGTTATCGTTGACTTTCAAAACAAAAAAGAAAAAAAAAAGATAAGAAAAAGAAAAATAATTTCTTGTTTATTTTGTTTAAGCCTCTTTCATTTACATTCCTTTTCGATTACGTACGATCTGAATCGAGCTCTCAATTGTTTCAACCCCTTTTTCCTCAAAATTTTTCATCCCTACTCTAAGCATCTCTAGTACTCGAAGCATATATTTGTTGGTGAATTTATGTACATTGATATGTTTAAAACATAACAGTGGATTAAGAATAATCGAGAAGATACAACGCTTTGTATCGACGAGATTGTCGTTGTATCGTGGTAGACGTGAAAAAACATGGAAGAGATGTATCGATAAAACTTTTGCAAAATTATTGTTTCTGTCTATTATATTTAGTGAAATAAAAAAAAAGAAAGAAAGAAAAAATGAAAAATAAAATTTAAAAAAAAAAGGAAAGAAAGTCAATTTTTAGGAAAATCGTTTATGTTTCATATATATGTAACTACATTTCGTACATTTTTTCGAGTTTGAAAAAAAAAAAGAAGTATGAACTTAACCTCGACTTTTTTTCCTCTGAAAAATCAAAACTTATATTCGAGCTACGTATGTATTTGAGTATCGAGTGAAAAAAATGATTTGATACTTGAAATACGATGAAGTGATGTATTCTTCTCAACGAATAATTCGAGAAAAGAATTTCTTATAGAAATAGAACACAACCATCGTTTTTGATGGTAATTTTCTAAATGCAGTTCGATCAAGAAAGTGGCGCTATCTCTGCATAGATCGGGTCACTATGTATATGGGGCTAGCACTCATACCGGAAGGTCAATAAGTAAAGTGATAACCTATTTGACGCAGCTTAATAATGACGTTTAAGCTCTCTTTTGCGCGGCAGTTGCTAATAAGCTTTCAACCTGGATTATCACTTAGATTGGTTCTACCAATGATCGTCTTTCGAACCTAGAATTATTATTATTTTTTTTATATCGAACAATTCTAAAAATAGAAATATCTGTATTACATATACATAGGTATATGTGTATGTATGATTACATTGCATAGATTTCCAATTTATCAATTTCATGTATGAAGAAAAAAAGAAAAAAAAAATTTTTTTCCAAGCAATTCTTACATATTGTTTAGCAATTACAATTTAAATGTAAAATTCAATAATAAATGTTTTTGTCTTTTATTTTTATTTTTTTTTTTTTCGTTCAATTTAAATTGAAATAATTCGGATTAATGTAATCTTACCAATATTTTCTTTTTATAAATATTCGAATATTAGAAAAATCCGTTCGATTATCGAGTAGTCAAACGTTCGCATATTATCGAATATATCAAATCGAATAATAAATCATTGTTGAACATTCTAATGTAATTTCGATATCAGTCTTACATCTCAAATGTATTTTCATAAAGTAATATGACGCAAGATTTGCGAGCCGTGTAAAATCTTTTATTTTTTTTTTATTTTCATTTAATTTATTAATTAGATCAAAAGTTATTATATAAAATATTTCTCTTGCGTAAAACAACATTCGAACATGGTAAATAAATGTTCAAGAAAAAAAAAAAAAAAAGAAAAAAAAAATAAATAAATGGAAAAAAAATATTTTCAATCTTAATGTACATAAAGATATCGTAGTGTGTAATAAAATATCGTAGATAAGTCAGTGAATTTTTGCGTTGTAATAGATTTGTCATAGTAACCAAGTCGACATAGTGGCACGTTTGCTTTTCACAGTCGAGAAGATAATTTAATAATCGCTATGATCATGAGTAGTGAAGGTACCTCCTTTTTCATATTATTTTCAACCATTTGGAATATTACGTTCGTTATTAAATTTCTTTATCTTTCCTTCAAGAAAGAAAAAATGAAAAAGAAAATAATTGGACTGTACAAATCTCTTATATATTTCCAATGAATCGATCATTATTGAGTTTTTTCATTTCCTTCTTTTGAGTAGGAGTCACTGTTTCCATCATCTCACCAAGTGAAGATCTTGCTTGAGGAAGCGAAGTTTATTGGAAGGAGAAGAACATGTTTTCGATTCCGCAATCGTAATTTCCGGGACATTTCGCAATTGTGCTTGGACGATCAAGTTTTAGCTTACTAGGTGAGTATACTATATCAACGTGTATAAATTCTTCTTCATATATCAACATTTTTTATGATCATTCTCATTTAATTCGCGTCTTTCCAACCATGAAATTTTATATTATGCTTCGCCAGCTTCTCATTTATTCGCATATTATCGCATTACGTTTCGTTTACTCGGTTATTTTAATTTACATCCTTTTACGAATATTCGAGATATTTTTAATTATTTGTATTTGTATTATTTTCAAAAATTATATATATGAATATCTTAAAGCGAACGAAATCAAAATAATATTCTTTTCGTTTCTTTTAAATCGTTATTGAGAAAACGTTTGAACGTTTCTCGATAAATGCGTGAAATGCATCTGTCGTCGAATTCGCAGCAAGTTGCATTACTTATTGCAATATCGAAAGATCCGTTAATTAAGCTTCCCAGATTCTACTATATGTTACACATATGTCTTGGTAGTCTGGATCAATATGCCAGTATATACACTAGAGAGGTGTAGCGAGAGAATGAAGGAGAGGAACGGAAAAGAGAGCGAGCGAGAGACATCACATGGTATCTGCTGACTGTGGTTATCGACCACCACGCCACACGAAAAGCACTGTTGTCGGGCCCCTTCTCCCTTTCCTTTCTCCTATAAACAAAAAAAAAAGTCATCAAATTCAAAGAGATTTCCGATTACTGTAGGTCCTATCAAAACAGATACATACATCAAATAGTAAAACTTTTTCAACCAACTCTTTCAGATGAAACGAAACGAAACGAAACGAAACGAAACAAAACGTTTTTTCTTTTTTCTTTATATTTAACTTTATTTTTCATTTATTTTTCAAGAGCTCATACAATTATTATTTCATTTATCATCGTATAAATCACAAATCATATGTTTGCATCTGGTAAGAGATCTATTATGTAAAGAGAATCATCGTTAATTCGTTTATAAATCGATCGTACTCGTTTCGTACGATTTATCCTTCCTCTAATATTTATTAAAACGAACACGCAACTTTAACAACGTGAGAGCTACTAACATATATATATATATATATATTGGTTATCGAAGAGAAAGAAACATAGAAATCAATAGAGTCAAATAAAAGCGCGGAAGTAGCACGTGACTAGGTCACGTGAATTATCGAATTATCCGTTTCCTTACGACTTGGTTATAAGGTAGTCGTTTCTCTTGAATATACTTCTTGTAGCAAAGGGGAACGCGTTAGAAACGATAGATATAGGTACATAACTCATCTATATCTCTCTTTCTTTCTCTTTCTCAATGTTCTCTTTTAGTCATTTAAACGCTGAACCGTCACGTTTAGTAGTTATACGATACGATACTTTCTTGATGCGAGTGCAGAAAGTAGAGGAAAACAAGCTTGTAAGTTTTGATTGTTCGATGATTATCTCCTAATTTATCATATAAAATCATGATTAATTTTAATAATATAAATTATTTTCTTTTTTTCTATTCGTTTATTTTCTTTTGACATTGGAACATTTCATTTTCCTTTCTTCCTTGATAATATTTCAAGAAACGCGATAAGCCGCGATAATTTTTTATTTTTATATTGTTAAATATTTTCATTGATATTTTGTAGTATTTGCTCGATGATGACATTTTATCTATAAACATTGAATAAATGGAAAGTTCTATAGATAATTATACAAGCGTAATATATAGAAATAGTTCCATAAATATATTTTTTTCTAAATTCATAGGTACTACGTTGTCACATTAAAGTTATGCGGATTATTTAATATATTAATTCACAAATTGAATTCTTTTACATTTTTATTGTATTTCATAAACGTATTTCCTTAAATTTAGATTTGAGATAAGAACACCTCTCAATCGACTTTCTTTATTATTCATTGACCTACTTATCGTTTCTCGTGTGTGTGCAATTTAAAATGTCTCCCTGTATATGAAATGATAAATAAATTAAAAAGTTCGATGATCGATATCAAGCAATAAATGAGATTAGAAAGGAATTACCTATATCATAAGGACAAATTCGCATTTCTCAAGAATTATTTAGTATCCTGATAGAAGAACGAAGGCTGTCTCGTAAAAGAAGATTTTACGGTGCTCGAGATGTAGATACCATATATATATATATATATATATATATATATATACATATATATGTATATACAATACATGGATAAAGATACATCGTACGAGGCGCGTAAAATTCAAGCAAATGCGGGCACTATATGCGCAAGATAGACCGACCGCGCGCTGCGCCATTCCGATCTAACCCGAATGAATTTCCGAGGTCGAGCTAGTGGATAGTACGCGAGTTACTGCGGCCGCAGACGATTCCCAAGTTCGTCAGTCGCGGCTCGGCGACGAGCGTGCACGCGTTTCGTTCGCGTTGTTCGCTCGTTCGGTTACGAAGAAATCTATTAATTTTTCTTTTTTTCTTTTTCTTTTATATATATATATATATATATATATATATTTTTTTCATTTCTTCTTATTCTTCTTCTTTTTCGATCATTGAGTAAAACTTTAATTTATAGATGTTAAATTTTTCGTTTATGGGAAAGTAATAGAGAAAACGACGCGCACACACGAACGCGCGCGCGCGCGCGCGCATACAAAAACCGATAGTGAGATGAATCATGCCAAAGAGAATAACCAATGAGAGGAGAAGACGTACGAATTCGGCCGACATGCTGTTAGTACGCTCTCAGGAGTAAGCGCAAAATGTTATAGCTAAAAATAATTTTAGAACCGACGATTAGGAGAAAAAAGATGGAGAAAGAGGAGGAGGAGGCGACTGTTTTTTATTCTTTTTATTTTTCTTCATTCTCGCCTTTGTATCTTTATTTTCTATCTTTTCACGATTGAGATTAAAAAATCGTAGAAGGGTATAAGTTCTGTGATAATAATAGCGACATTTTTATTTCTCTTTTCTCCTCTTTTTTTCTTTTTTTTCCTTCTCTGTTTTTCTTTTTTTCTTCTTCTTTTTTCTTTTTCTTCTTTTTTTTTTTTTTTAAATTTTATTTCACGGAGTAGGCTCGATCACGCGTAACGACTTCTCATATTAAACCTCAACGCACGTTTCGCGTGCTTCAATCTAAAACGCGCATTCATATATACGCAAATGTATATACATATGTGTGTGTGTGTGTGTGTGTGTACTCCCGTGCCGCAAGATGTAATTAAATCGGACTTTCAAACTTTCAGTCACGCGATTTCCTCCTATCATCCCGTTGTGGGTGGATTTGGTGCGTTCACGCGAGACTGATATCTAAGTGATATATTACTTATTTATCGTTCTCACAATATTTCGAAAAATATTTTGAAAGTATTGAAAACGAGAAGTGTAACAGTGTCAGATACTCGATCGCAAGAAAAAAAAAAAAAAAAAGAACTGCTTTTATTGTTCCCCTTTTTTTATTATTTCCTTGTTCTTTATTTTTCCTTGCGATAAGATGTTTTCGTTTATTTTTACGTCACACTAATTATGCGTAATATATATGTATTATTAATACTTGTTTTCAATTATTGCTTACGTAACTGTACGAGAAAATTTCGAGTCGAAGATAACAATACATACGTATCTATGTACATATATATATATATATATTTACCTATCGTATCAAATATATGAGTGATACACATATACATAGGTAGATAATGTACACCCATATAATTTTGTTAGTTTGTTCTCGTTTATTCTACCGCAAAAAAACGTCAACTTCATTTGCGTTCATGCATGCGGTTAAGCCGCGATACGAGGGCGGGATACTTTTCGTCGAATTTGCTGTAGCACGTGTTCAATGGTTATGGTTCGCTTACGTTTTATAGCTAAAGTATACCTCACTCGTTGTATATTTACCATTTCGTATATCTCGATGCTTTTCTCCCTCTCTCTTTCTCTTCTGATATACGCTATAGTAATTTTTTAATCCTTTCGAGAAAAATGTAAATTTTTGATTTAGATTAATCATTAGATTAAACACTTGATCAAATAATTATCTACTTTTTACGATAATAATTTTTCTTAATCTTTCGTTTCTTAGAATATCAATTTAATTTAATTCTATTTATTTTAATTCATTTTATAATTTAATTTAATTCATTTAAATCGTTTGATTTTTTCTTTTTTGTTAAAATAATAAGAGTTTCTAATTAATTTTTTTTTCTTTTTTTTTTTTTTTCTTTTTTTAATTCAATTTATCTTATCACATATTTCCATTGTCATTCTTCTTCAAATTTAATTATACGAAAATGTACTATAAAAAAAATTTCTCTTTTATTTCAAATGTTAATATGTAAAATTTGCCTGTCGGTAGATAACCCGTTCTACGCACAATCATGAATATCTGCCTTATTGAATCTGTCAAGTTTTTACGAATTCGAATAATTTTACAAGGAGTATTAGTAGTTTTAATACATTTTTTTAACTTAAAATTAAAAGAATTTTTTTATTTTTTTAATTTATAAAATTTAGATTATTTTCATATAATCATTGATTGATATGTCATGTGGATATAATATTGGTATGACAAATTAGGCCAAAAACAATGAAATAAAAAATATAAATGAAGTTCAAGATCTAATATTCGTAGAATTTTAAAAATAATAATATAATTGTAGACAATTTTCAAAATTGTTGATTACAATTTTATTTAATATGCAATAAACGAGAAAGAAACAAAAAAAAAAATAAGAAGAAAAGAAAAATAAACTAAAAGCGTTTTAATTATTTTCACTCACTTAATTTACACACTTTAATCTATTTAAAATTTAAATTAAATGATGTTAGTAAGAACAGTGTTTTCTTTTTCTAAATATTAACTTTGGAACAGATTCAAATTTTCTACTTATAAATATATATGTACATATGTATATATATATATATATATATATATATATATATATATATATATATGTATATATGTATGTATATATATAATAATAATGTGTATAGAAAGAAAATTAATCTCTTTCGTTTAATTTAGGAACATACATACATACATCATATTATACCCGATGATGACAATTATAAATCTAATATTCTAAAATCGAATATTCAAATGTTTTAAAAAAAGAACTCAATATTAGAAATTAATATATTAAAAAATTTCGAAGTTGACTGATTCTAAAACTGAAAAAAATTATAACTGATTTTTAATTCATTAAAATGTTAACTACTTTTTACACATAATAATAATAATAATCCATAATATAATTACTAGAATAAAAATTAATGAAAATGCCTATTGAAGAAACCAAAAAAATAACCCCTATCAACAATTTATTCTACACGTATCACCTATATGAACGTTCAATAGAAATAAACACGATTATATTTTTTTCTACACGAATAGGTAATATGAAAGGTGAACCGTCCCGTACGACATGTAATCAAGTGTGACGCATTATTATTGACTGTTAGTTTATATATATATACATTCAACATTTTTGTTGTCCTTTTTATTCTAGAGTTGTACCTTTCTTTACTTTTCTTTTCTCATTTTTTTATTGTGTTTCTATTTTTTTTTTCTTTTTTTATTTCTTTCTTTTTAATACCAACTAGGTTGCGTGCGAGATACTTATACGTAGCAATATTATGCATTATGCAGAGAATGTATATGTTAGTCGTGTGATCGCACGCACATCGATTAGAACGGCACGAGTGTGTTAGTGACGTCCTTGTATATTATACAGCTAGTAAAACACGATAGATTATTTTATGCAGATTAAGGCTTAGTTTATAGATGTTGAAGAGTGAAAGAGTTTCAGATTATAAGACGCCATACACGATAGTTCTATGGAGCTGAAAATAATTTCTTTTTTTTTTTTTTTTGATCCACGTGTCATCGATGCAAATTATCATTGAATATTAAATGACGAACATTCATGATATAGAACTTTTAAAATAACTTTTAGGATTTAATATTCATTTTAAATGTTACATTTTAAACAAATTTTTTAGCAAATATTTATACGTGAATGAAGGCAAACATCTTATTTTTATTTATATTATACAAATAGTGAATAATGAGTTTATGTTTAACTTTTTTTTCTTTCTTTTCTTTTTTTTTTTTTTTTTTTTTTTAATCAAATAATATCAATCGCAAACACGATTCGTATGTATGAATTAAAGTAAAATGGATTTTAATGTGGCTATTAAAAATTTGCGGCTTTGTTTTACATTGAAAAAAAAAAAAAAGAGATCAGTGTATTTTTCAAAAATTACCCTCATATGTAAATGTATAATTTGTCGAGATGACGAGTAGAGTAAAAAAAAAAGGTAAAAGTGGACGATCGCAAGCGGAAAAACGTTTTTATGTTACATCGCGGATCCTGGTTGATGATGGCTTAATTGGTCGCTTTATTCGCCATAGGAAGAGACATAATAGACGACTCGTATCGACGAACGAATCACATGTTTTCTCTCTCTTTCTCTCTCTCTCAGCTCACAAATTTCCATCTCGTCCCATAAGAAATTTGTCGATTCATTTTACAAGACCAGATTCGATTTTACATTATCTTATCGTTGTCTCTCGGATACATTAATAGCGGTTTATCGACAAAATTTCAACTCACGACGGATGTTCTTCCTGTTCTTTTATCGCATTACGCCTTCGCTGCATGTCGCTAAAAGTTTATCCACGCGTTTCTGTAACCTCCTCGAGATACATACATGTACGTATATTATAGTTTTGGCATTCATATATAATTGATCGAGTTTATTGATAAAATTGATAATAGTATTGATAAATTTATAAATTGATGAGTATATGTATATATATATATATATATATATATATATATATATTTATTTATTTATTTATTTATCTATAAGTATAGTAAATAATAATATAATTATCTTTGTATTCAAGTACTCATATGTTTATATATATATATATATGTATCTATCTATAATTTTTTTAATTGATATAAATATTATATATATTATATTATATATAATAATACATAAAATTAATTAATTTTTATGTATGTGTGTGTATGTATGTGTATGTATAAATATATTCGATTCAATAAAAATGTATAATACCTGTGGTGATATTTGAAAATATTTTGTTTTATCTGTTCAAATAAAATTCACAAAAATCATATCAAAATTTTTGTTAAATTAATAAAATGGATCATTTAAAAATAAAATAAATAATTTTTCATAATCAAAATGAAAATTCGTTTTTACTTGTCACATATAAATTATTATCATAACAAGGTAGACGATAACTAAACATTATTTCATGGCTTATCACTTTTTTAATTTCTTTTTTGCACATTTGTATATCTATCAAAAATAATAATATCTATCAGAGGTATTCATGTGTTATCAAGATATTAGTTTGATTATTTCATTATCTAAAATGAAATTCATAAATAGATTGTAAATAAACGTTATCATATTTAATGATCATTATATCTTTTCTTATCAAAAATGTAGAATATAATCATAAATTTATAAATTTTTCGCAGGTCAGAAGACGTTAAAGTCATAGAAAGGAAAAACGACGTCGACGTAGGCAAGATATTCAATGTGTACAGCATTATCATCCAGGTATTATACGAATAAATTAAAGAATTTAATATCATTCATTTTTTTTCAATAAACGATCGAACATAAAAGAATGTTTTAATAATCGTCATTGTTACAGGCATTTGTAAGATGAAACCGTCCATGAAAATGGGAGTGATCGCCTTGATTGGTGTTTGTGTGGTATTTTATCAATATCACCTGTCTACAGGAGTTAGATTCGATCAGGCGATCGATTTTAGTGCCGGTGGATCTATCGATGATGAGGTCGAATCTCATCAGATTAAGTTCCCAAGGTTTACCTCAGATATGGTAATAGAAATCGATTATTGATATTAAAGAATAAAATACAGAATACAAAAAATTTATATATGTATGTTTTTTTTTCGTCATATAATTTTTCTTAAAATAAAAATAAATTCACAGGTAATGAACGCGGTACGTAGAGTACAAGATTTGAATGGTCTCAGTCCAGAAGTTGGTACATTATTGATCAAAGAAATATGGTATCAACTCAATAAAAATGTTCTTGAAACTACGGAAAACGAATCGCGAATTTTACGACCTTGTTCAAAACTTGTCATTTCGAACGTCGCATGTATGCCTTCCTTATCATCATCGTCCACGAAGAATGAAATATCTTTGGATCCTCTCTACATTATAACACCGACTTATCGTAGACCAGAACAAATTCCAGAGCTCACTAGGATGTCTCATACGCTTATGTTAGTTAAAAATGTTCATTGGCTCGTAATAGAGGATGCATACGTAGCCACGAAACAAGTTACGAGATTACTCGAACGTACGGGTTTAAAATTCGATCATCTAACAGGTGAGTCTTTTTTATTATTGATAATCTTTTAATTAAAGATCTTTCGTTATCGTTTAAACCGTTTTTTCTTAGTACGGAACTTTTGTATTTTTAATAACTCTCATCCATAATAAAATATGTGTGTATGTATATGTATATGTATATACATAGAAGTCGTCGAAAATTAATTGAACGAAGTGGATCAATTGACGATCAATTTGAAAATATTTCAAAAAAATATTTCTAACGAAAGAACATTTCATTGATCGATAAATTTCATTTTGATTTTTTTACGTGATAAATATATATATATATATATATTTGTATTAATAAATAATACGAATAAAGTAACGATCGTTATTCGTTTCAGCGCCAATGCCAGAAAAATATAAATTTAAAAATGGTGCAAAACCACGTGGCGTTTCTAACAGAAATCGTGGCTTGCAATGGATAAGAGCGAACGCAACGAAAGGTGTACTTTATTTCGCTGATGATGATAATACCTATGACATAGCTTTGTTCGACGAGGTAATACGGCTTCTATGATTATTTTTTTAAAACCCTCTACAAATACGCAGGTTTCAATCTTGAATATCTTTTTTTTTAAATCAACAAGATATTAGTTTCTAATCGTTAATTTAATCGGAGTAACATTTAATTGTGTGTCGATTTGTATCCGATCAATATCCTATTATATCATTTATCTCTAAATTAGATATGCTCGTAGAAGTTGATAACACGAAGATATTATTAAATGATAATATTATAATACATACACACGCAAGCACGGACACACATACACACACTTATATCTAAATATTCTCACAAATACTAATTTTCAGATCCGTAAAACGAAAACTGTATCAATGTTTCCGGTTGGTCTTTGTACCAAATTTGGTTTGAGTTCTCCGATTATAAAGAACGGAACGTTTGCTGGTTTCTATGATGGATGGGTCGCTGGTCGTAAGTTTCCAGTTGACATGGCAGGATTTGCCGTGAACGTCAAATTTTTACTTCAAAGGCCAAACGCCACGATGCCGTTTAGAGCTGGTTACGAGGAAGATGGTTTCTTGAAGAGTCTTGCACCGTTAGAACCACGAGATGTACAATTATTGGCAGACAATTGTACAAAAGTACTCGCGTGGCATACGCAAACAAAAAAAAATGAACCAAGTGCACCATTGAATATGAAACTCTATGGGTCGACAAATCTCGTTAAATTGAAGGAACAAATAGTATGATGTCCGGTAAGATACAGCATTATTTGCCGAAGATAAAAATCTCGAGTACTCGTCCGTTTTGTTTTTCGGACCTGTTTCTAACGGATAGGTGCAAGAAAAAAAAGCTATGTGATTTAGTGCCTAAAGTATTTCTCCTACGTGTAATCTAAAGAAGAAAAAGAAGAAGAAGAAGAAAAAGAACGGGGTGTTCTTAAGCTGAACCATCAAAATGACGGCGAAGTCTTTGATCTAACTTTTAATTTAAAGGCAGACTTTTACCTCATAGCCATGAGATCGAAAATGAGTCTCCTGCATTGCAGTAGTATGGTTTACTGTACCATAGTGTTGATATAGTGCATTTTAAATTATGTATGTATGTATATATATATATATATATATATATATATATATACATACATACATATACATATACATACATACATACATACATACATTCACAAAAATACTCTCCCGCGAACAGTACAGACTAATGACCAATTGAGGTGAGTTAAATTGATTCTAGTGAGCATAGTGATAGTGAAAGATTTTTGTGAGAAAGCAAGAAGAATGAGGGAAGCAATGTAAAAAAAAAAAAAAAGCGAGTAACTATCTTGGACCAGTAAATACATAGTGAAAGTGTGAGAGCTCAAAACACAAATCAAATCTGCCTAAGCCTCCAAATATGCACTCAATTGTATTAATGAGATATTAATAGTAATTATGAGATTTTTCTTTGTGTACCGTATTTGGACAGTCTATGCAGTCATGCCACAATCACAAATTTCAACTTCCGATTTTTATCAGACACATTGGATATCGATTCCATGTTAAAGCTTTTTGAACAATAATATAATATTGTAAATAAGTATTACCAATGCGGCATATTATTAAGCCGGAAGAATATTCTATGAAAAACGGTATATTGAATTAATATCTTGAGAAGATCCTTTTATTAGATAAAAATATAAAATTCAAGGATACTTGAACTGGTGATTATAAAAAAGTGATCCAAATCATATTATATATTTTTCGTTTTGAAATATATTGACAATTAGGTTTGATTTATTTAAAAATTTTTTTTTTTTTTTTTTTTTTTTTTTTTTTTTTTTTCTATAATGAGCATAAAAAAAATAAATATATTTATTCTTGAGAAATAATTCTTTTATATTATTTTAAAATTTTTTAAACAGAATGTGAGAGATAAAATATGTCTTTTTATATCTCAAATGACTTAGATCACTTTTATAACCATTGGCTTATTTGTCAAAGATTTCTTGATTTTCTTTTCTTTTTTTTTGTGCATGTCTTTTCCATGGTCATTAATAATCATAAATCATTATTATAATCATTCTTTGTTGGTAGGTGATCTTTTCATCTTATTTAAATTATATTTGAACTTTCATGTGAGAGGGAAACTTATCAGTCAAATAAACACCATGAATTTGATAATGTGATCTCAATATTGCATTATTGTAAAATGATTTATTTGTACATAAAGATCATGCCGTGCTTCCTAGGCAAAAAGGTATAAATATCACATATTGTAATAGCAAAAAGAAATTAATATTTTTTTTTGTTCTATTTGCGGCTTATTAACCAATGTTGATTAACTTAATCGCCAGGTAGCTCGTCGAAGTATATAGATTATTAAGCAAAGCGCTCGATTTTTCTTTCACATAATTCCTTTGTTGATCATTTTTTTTTTTGAGAGAGAGAGAGAGAGAGAGAGAGAGAGAGAGAGAGAAAGAGAGAGAAAAAATAGGAAAAGTTTTGCATATCGAGTTATGGCTGTCAATATTTGAATAATTTTTATTGTAAAAGAGTTAGTTATATTCTCAACAGATTTTGTGTAAAGCCAAAGAATGTAATCGTTCCGATAACAAAAAAAAAGTATATATATACCAAAAAAGATAAAAAAAAACAACACTTTCTTATCAAAAAAATACAATCACGAATTAGTAATTGCATTACTATGAAAAACTCTATACTAAGTACTACTCGTATGTAGCCTAGAGGAAATTATTAGATATTTAATAGAAAATCTTTTCTCAAGGATTTATATACAAAGTAATAATATTACAATGAGTTTTCACTTACAATAGCATCTCAATTTTTTTGCTCGATTTCTTTTTAGGCATATATATATATATATATATATATATATATATATATATATATATTTATATATATATATATTACGAGGGACGTTGTAAAAATCAGGGATAACGACGCGAGAGATGCAAGATCAGATTATTCCATTTATCGTGTAATACAGAAGTTGGTAAAAAACAAATATGTACGTATACATATATATATTTTTGCTGCAAATCAGTTTTGCAATGTACAAAAAAATCTTTATATAATTTTTATTTCTCAAGTATACGTCTTATGATTTTTGTATCAAAGTATCTATTTAATAATCCCTTTTAAAATATAAATGAAAAATTAGATATAATTAAGTTTAAATAATGCTGTCATCCCATAATAAATTAGTTCATTTAGGTTTAGGCTTAATTTGGAGATATGTTGTTATTTCTTACAATGCATTGTATAGTATATTGTAGATGGATTATTATACTGATGTAAAGAGTATCAAGCAATAATATGATAAATACAATAATAAAATTCAAAAAATATGTTCTATTATATTAATAATATCAACAATAAACAAAAGTATCACTCTTTCTCGATAAATAATATTAATGAAATTTAACTCCTGTTTATAAATTTGGAATCATTTTCTTATAAGATTCCAATATTCAAATGTACATATGCTTTCCAAATTGTATATGATACATTTTCTGACGATAATTATAAAAAGAAATTAATGACGAAATAAAACGAAAGTTAGATAAACGTCGAAATGATTTTTATTATATAAATCGTCAAATTTAAATCATATATATTATGGATTATGCTACGCGTATGTACGTGTGAAACATTAGTGATAAAAACACTATAAAATTATTATATGCGAGGACTGATCACAAATACTATGAAAAAAAAATTGTTTTCATATATGTAAGAAGTATTCTCAAATTCACTCATCAATTTATTCTAATTTCGTGTGACTGTTAATATTGGAACTACAGAGACTGTATATGATGAACAAATACTAAATAAAAAGAATTAAGAACGAGTTTGTATTTTGTTTAAAAAAAAAAAAAAAAAAAGAAAAAAAGAAAAAAAAGAACAACCTTTATTTTATTTTAATAATTTTCAATTGATTTATAGTACCTTGTAAATATATTGCACGTTATTAAGGATAACAAAAAATAGCCACAATTAAAAAGTCTTAACTTAATATTAGCACAATGGGAAGAAAATAGAAAAGCTTGAATATGTATATGCTGAAGTCTGTACTAGTCTATTTTAAGATACTGAAACGAAATCATTCAGAAATGAAATGTATATCTAATTATATCTTAGATACGATTTTGTCGTCGGGTTCAATATGTGATATAAACTGATGAATTTTTTTATATATACAATGAATTTTTTTATATATTAATGATGTATGTGCTTTTATATAAATGAATCTGATCGAAATAGATTTATGACTTTATTAACAATTAATCAACTATATATTTTCGGAATTATTATCTCACCAAGATATTCTCTGGGGATAAGTTTGATCTTCCCAATAAAATACTTTATTAATGAATATGAAAAATTGTAAAAAATTGATAACTGAATTCGTAAATGATTCCATTATAATTTGCCAAGTTTTGGGTTTTCTCATACTTAAACGATAAAAAATATATGGTATAATAAAATATCGTGGTTCTAATAATAATTGTGGTATAAGAACAATAACTGTGCAAAAAATAAAATTGATTTGTGTTGCAAATCTTATATGACTTATACCATACAGTGTACTATAAATCGTAAAACAATATACAGGTATTAAGATATATTTGAAAATAACATATTTGCCCATAAATTTGTTCCATATATAAAATGTATAATGCCTATTATCTGCTAATATGTACGGATGAACAAGAGTATTGCAATGGACTATAATTGTTATAAGTGCAAAAATTAAACTTGATAAGATCCAATGATCCTGTATATTTTGAAAAAATTTTAAATAATGAGGAATCATGTAAGGCCATAAGAAAGAAAATATGAAAAGAGAAAAATAAAATAATTGTGATATATGAATCACAGGTACATGTGCAGTACGATCTCCAACTACAATACCTCCATTCCAAATAAGAAAGATTAAAAATATTACACCTACCATTATGTAGGGAAAAAGATTAATACTTATTTCAATAAAGAATTTAATAAATGAAATTTTACCATTATTTACTTTGTCCATTATACTCTTCCATAATAACTAGAAAGTACATAATTTTATCATATATTGCTCACAAAAATTATATAAAAATATATCATATGTTTGCCCTTAAATACAATATCTTTTACTTACCTTTAAATGAATTGGTGTATTAATGGCCGTAGATTTTATAGGTTTTTGCATATGTTGATGTAATAAATCCACAATACGTTCCATAGCAAGAAATATAACCCAAATAACATTTGTTTGTCTGATCAGTATGCTTAATAATCCTATATAACATAACAAATACAATGTAACGATACATATTCTTATTATTTCAAAGAATATGTATGCTTGCTAAATACGAAAGAAAATATATATTATATGTTATTATACATACCAACGAAAGCTGAAATTTTATAATATGTTCGAAAATGTAATAATAACATCAATAAAACGATGTTAACAGATACAACATCCGTATAATATAGAAAAAACCAGAAAAACAATGGAGGAAACATTGTAATATTATATGCTACTTCTAATTGTATCCAATCTTCCCACTTATTTTTATGTATTTGTTTCATTAAAGAATACGTAAGATAAAGATTTGCAAATGTACCGAATAAATTGATACATCTTATATACAATATATTACAAAGATTTAAAGGGGATAATATTGCAGCAGTGAGCAAATATAAGCCAGGTAAAGTTGTTATTTTAGAATCCCACTAAAAGTAAATAAATAATTACATATTTTACTAAGTAATTTAACAAATATTATAAACTATTTGTCGCTATTATATATTAGTAAAAATTATAAAAAGAGAAACTCTGTTTACCACTGTAAAATTTCCATCGCAATAATGCAAAACTTGAGGTATATGAAACATTTCATCAATAAAATAATGCGATTGGATTCTATTTAAATATATAAAAAGTGATGCAGTGCTTATAATGAATATTACAGACAAGACATATTTATACATCGAATAATAAATCGATTGAGAATTTTTTTTTAACAATATCATAATTTTCGTTAAAAAAAAAAAAAATAAAAAAACTTGCTTATTTTATTAACAAATAAATATAATCTAACTTCAGGATGTAACGTCTACACAATCATCTAACCTATAGCATGTGCCAGCAAATACGTAATATATATGTCCGAAGAAAAAAAACGTAATATTATATAAACAGTAAGTACCACAGTTATATAAGTATTATAATATTGTTAACAAAGAAAGTTTGTATATGAGTTTATTACTATTATTGTGAAAATTACAATTGATTAATATCGCTTTGAAATTTTTTTTTAATTAAACTTCGCGCTAGATAAAATCGTATAAAATATTTTAACCAATCACGTATGCGATAATACTTGATTGGTTAATGTTTCGTTTTCTTTGATTTGTCATTTTCGTTTGAGCGGTTAATTTCATGAAGTAAATATAAATATTTTTATAAAATTAAATTGCTTTTATAATAAATGTTTATTTAAAAAATGCGTTTCGTATGTTCTTGATTGTTACAATTTAACCATTTCTTTTTGAATTCGTTATCTGATCAACAAATTGATGAAGTTATAAGAAATGTATAAATGAAATGATCAAATCGTTTTTAAATTCCGTGCGATAGTTTATTATTGAGGAAGGACAAATAGTAATGAACCTAGCGAATCTATTGGTAATGAGAACGTAACTAATAAAATCCTGTCTATTTTATTCTGTATGAGTTGGTACGAGCTTGGTTACTGTAATGCCGATTGCCATATGAAAGCGAAGTTCAACGAAGTGTTGTGCATGCCAAGTGTATTAGTTGATCTTGGAAAAAATACGTTTTTTTAAAGGTAAGCTCGATCGATTAATTATTTTGTCAATGTTCGTTCTTATTTTATTTTCTTTAATAATCGTCGCGCATATCGATTGAAAAATCAATTGAGAAAAAAAAACTATCGTGCCAATATTCGCCGTTTCCTCCAGCCATACCTGAGTACAATAATAGATTTGGCTGGAACCTACAACCTGATTAAATAAATAGTATTGTCTGTCTCTGAGTGCACCGTCTAAGTGGCAGCCAATTATATCTTAATTCGTCGCAAGGTATCGCCTTTGTTATTACAAGTGATACTTTTATTTAAGGTCGCACTATCAAAGATTCATAACCTTATTATTTAGTTTATTATTACGTTTACGTGAGTAATTACGTGGTTGAAATAATAATAATTGAAAATATACTTATTTAAATGAGAATGTGATAATTAAAAGAATGTATTTGTATTATAAAAATGTATATATATATACATATGTATATATATAAATATATATATATATATATATATATATTGATTTTTTTTTCTATTATTGCATGAATAATATATTTTTTTACATAGCAAAGAAGCATGGAAGGACAACAATTTTGTTTACGGTGGCATAATTTTCAAAATACTCTATTGAGTTCTTTGCCAAAGTTACTGGATGGTGGGCATTTAACAGATGTTACTTTAAGTGCAGGAGGAAGACACATTCATGCTCATAAAATTATACTTTCTGCTTGTAGTTATTATTTCAAAGAATTATTTAAGGTATGTATAATATAATACACATTTTGTAAATCAGATCAAATTGTAAACTATTAGATGATATAGGAGCATGTTATACAATTTTCTTTTATTTATGATTAATTTTTGTAGGACTTAAGCTCTTTACAGCATCCAGTCATCATATTACCAGGCATGGAATATGGAAATTTGTGTGCATTAGTTACATTTATGTACAGTGGAGAAGTAAATATTTATCAAGAGCAATTACCTGCACTTTTAGCTATGGCAAATACTTTGCATATTCGTGGCTTAGCTGATATTGGTGGGGTAAGACGATGTTCCTTCATGTTTCAAAATATATATGACAAAGTGTGCAAGTTATTGCTGCTTTATTTGAAACTTTGTTATATAATATATTTATAGTCATATGACAAGTTTGTGTGATACCTTTGAAGCTTCGTTATAAAGGGTGTAATCTATGAGAGATTACATATAAAGAGAAAAAAGAAAAAGATAAAAATTTTATTTCCAATTATGTCTTAAAATCATTTTAATGAATTTCTTGAATTAATAAAGGATTAAATGATTTTTAGATTGATTTCTTATACTATAGAACTGTTGAAAATCACATATGATAAAATGAATTTATATTTTAAATTTAATTATACTACCTTGTGTCTGTAGGCTGCATGTCAGAATGTTAGAAAATTCATATTATAATTATTGTGACATTAATTGTTACAATAAAGTATTATATGTTCTTGCAAGAGTCCCAATAATCAAAAAATTGCCTTTTATCTGTCCTGCAAGATTGCTTCCTCCATCTTGACTTAAAAGCCTAGATAAAAATTTGTGGCAACCAATTGGCTAACTCTCTAGCTCAACCTGGGTTAATGTTTCAACCTGTCTGTGTGTTTCATTACCTTTTATGTATCTCATGCATTTTTGTTATTCTTTTTTTACATAAAGTAGATTATTAATAAAAAGAAAACAAAATATATTTATTTAAATGCTACGTGTAGAGAAGTATTTAAAAAATATTTTATTAAATAAATTTGTAGTGGAGGAACAAACTTTTGAAAGTATACTTCTATGAATCTATAATGGTATAATATTCTAAAGCAAATTGCACTGTCGCTTTTTCCTTTTAATCTCTTTATATTACCCTAGGATCGTGTTGTTTTGTTCAGGTCACTTAAACATTCAATGTCGTTCCTCAAGAAGTACCTCACGGTGGAATTATCTGCTGCATATAATATTCATACGTGCATCAAAGGAACGATAATGAATACAAACGATATCCACGAGATCAAGATCGTTGTGTGTGTTGCAACTAAATGCAAGTGGATGCATCCCATGGAACCTTACCCCATAGAATGAATTTACAGGTATATCTAAAATAGCTTTTTCCATAAATCATCATGTTACTAAACTCTTTTATGGAAATTTATAGCTGTGGTCTAAATGTTTGCTCACTTTGCAGAATAATGCTTTAATATTTGTGATGTCTATAACATTTATTATCTAAAAAGTGTCCTTTCTTATTCTTATTGTGTGATCTGAGAGATATTGCATGGATAAATTTATTAGCAATATTGGGAATTCTCAGCTGTTATTAAAAAAAAAAAAAAAAAAAAAAAAAAAAGTAAAAAAAGAATTATATAAATGATAGGTATATACAGCATTTAATGATTCTAAAAGTTACAAAGCTTTCTCATTGATATTAATATCAGATATAATTATTGTTAGATTTTCATCATTAGAAAATGTTTACTTATTACAGAAAAATCCAAGGCATGATAATGGCTTATGTGTTCAATCTCCTGTGACGACTCAACCTCAAGAGAAAACATTGATTGAAGAAACGATAAAGAAAGAAACTAAAGACTGCGTGACTGGAACAGAATCAATAGAATCACTATCAATGCCTGAAGTTGCGCCTAATTTAGAAGAAGAATCTTATAACGAACAAGAAAGTATACCATATTGTGTAAAGACGACACCGTACTATTCGATAAATGCAAAATTAAATCAGAGAGAAAAGGTACCTGGTCTTATTAATGCGTCATCCAACAAATACATGGAGAAAGGATATACAGATAATGCAATGGATGAAACTGCTTCAGTATCAGAAGATATGAACACAGTGCGAACAGACGTAAAACCACCTATTTGGGATTCAAACTTCAAATTTCTTGGCTCATCTGCATCTAATAGAACTTCACATATTTATAATAAATCTAGTGTTACATGTCACGTTTGTGGTAAACAATTAAGTAATCAATACAATTTACGAGTGCACATGGAAACTCACAGTAACAGCTCATACAGTTGCACAGCATGCTCACACGTCTCACGGTCACGGGATGCTTTAAGAAAACATATTTCATATAGACATCCAGTAGCTACACCCCAAAAACGTTCACGGTACAACACTTCAAAACAATAGATTGTTATCTCTTCACCAGAGACACCGAATAATATACATTTCCATCTTAGAGGGGAATTATTTGTAAGTATAGACCAATTTGAGAATGTTTTATTAGTAACATTTTGAAAATAAATGATAAATTGTTATCATTTTTGTAGTAGTTATGATCTCTGCTTCAGGTTAATGAAAGACATTAAATGTATAAAATATAAATAATATAGTTTTTCTCTCGTTATATCTGTAATTTTACAGATAAAGTCAAATGTGTTCAGTCTAATACAGATTCCCCCGTTTTTAAATTGTTATTGTTGTCTTGTTACCGTTACCATTTTAATAAAGGAGAACATTATCAATTAATTTTAATGCTTTTTTTTCTTTATGAAATTCAAACTCGTCTAGAAATTGTACAAAGCTTGTAACAAAACGTTTATACGTATGCATATAAGAAAATTGTTGAGATATAATATTTAGATATATTATCCATAATTAATAATAGTTTTAAGAAAAGAAAGTTTTTATATAATACTCATATCTGGATTAAAGAACTTTAACCGAGGATTAATTATCTCATTAGATAGAAATAAATCACATAATATACTCATTTCCCGTGTTGTATATCAAGAATCGTATTTAAAAATAATATACATTATGTTCAAGCTACTAATTAAATAAATAAAATACATCCAAAGCTCAGCTTTTTCAAAAAACTTGTATAATACTTTAAAAAGATATTTAAATTTTTTCTATACGCCATATTTTAGTATTACAGTCCTGACCAACTGATATCAAAGTTTCTTCATCCAACCAAACTAAACGTGTAATTTGACTTTGCGGATGAGCATCTGAAACATAATAAGCTTCTTAATTGCTTTTCTTCAATTTATATGTACATAATCTGTTCATGCTTTAATTGCACAGAGTTGTTAGACGATCTAATTAAATAGATTTACTTTTTATAATCGTATGCTTGGCTGGATTGGATACGCTCCAAATAATAATTGTAGTGTCTAAACTTCCACTAGCAACCATTTCCGAATCACGTGACCATGCAACACAATTTACTCTTGCATTATGGAAACCCCATTCTCTATTGTGAGCAGGCTATAAAAATAATACAATGGCAAATAATCAAATATTTTGAGTTATAAATAAATCTAATGAAATATAATATACCTTATACTCTGGAACAGCATAAAGGACAACTTTTCGATTTGCGTCACAGGCTACTAAATATTTATTGTCAGGACTGTATGCAACATCAGTAACCGGACCTAAATGTACTACTTCAGTCTTTTGAGTTAATGTTGTTCCTACTAATCCATAAATATAAACCTGTAAATCAGACCAATATAAATTATATAACTTCTGCATATATTGCATCTATATTATACAAGATTCGGTCATATATTGTGAAGTAACTATTTTTATATTTATATATATATACACACACACTCATATATATATATATATATATATATATGTACGTATACATTTTGAACTAACTTTATTGTCTGATGCCGATCCTATAGCTACGTCCGCGTTATCTTGATTAATTGACACACATGACGGTTCATATTCGGTCGGTGTACTTGAAACTTTTCGACCATCTTGTGTAACTATTACCTAGAAAAAAAAGGGGGAAAAAAAAAAGGAAAAAAAAATATCGATATTTTTTGATTACTCCAGTATTAAAAATATAGTAAAAAATATTTTCTTAATTACCTGTCGTACAGAAGCGACGATAACCTTATCCTCAAAAATATCTAAGCCTCGTGGTTGAGAATCTAATTTGATAGAATTATCTGAATACGCACACGTTTCTATGTCTACAGATCTTAAAGTATCATCAATGCCAGCAGTGTATAAAATATTGTTGGCAGCTTTCATTCCATTAATTTGATTTCCATGACCGTTTCCTCGTACACGATCATTTTCGCCTGTTTCTGCATTCCAACTAGTTATATAACCATCGTGAGATCCTGTGTAAATTGTTGATCTGTCAGGGCTCAGTGTTAGAACAGTAATTGGCTTATTATGACCCTAAAAATATTTATATGTATACATATATATATATATATATTTATAACATGAAATAATTTATAAACAATATGATGATATAATATAGAAAGTACTTATTTTATGAAATAGTGTATATACCTTTATTATTCTTATAGGTTTTGAAGGATTATTAACATCCAAATAATTGATAAATCCACTGAGAGAAACAGATAATAAGTGTACACCTTGCCACAAACAACTAACCTGTAAAAAAAAGATTTTATAGAAATGCTCCATCTGTTTTTTGTTTTTTTTTTTTTTTTTTGATCAAAATTCTCATTAACATGTACAAACTTGTTGATCATCGACCGTAGTTCCCATATTGAATTCACTAATTAAAGATCGAGTTTCTACATCCCATAATCTACACGTTTTATCTCCTGATGCTGTTAATAATTGAGTGCCATCTGGTTTCCAGCTGACCTGAAAATATATAATTTACTTTTTATTTTGTTTTATATATATATATATATATATATATATATATATATATGTATGTTTAAAATGAATGAATTAGAGTTATAGATGAAAGAAAAAAATATATATGTTCTGTACCCCGTAAACACCACCTTGATGTGAAGGAGAGCCAACTTCACCGACAAGATCAGATGTTGTTCCATCGTATATAAATACTTTCCCATCAAAGCCTGCAGATGCAAATAAATTTCCACTTGGCGAATAACGTACGGCTTGTACGAAACGAGTGTGTTCCTGTTTCGTCATTCTAAATAAATGAAAATAGTAATAAGTAAACAACAGTATTATGAATCTTTTATATACAAGATATGTTTATGAATTAGCATACTTAAACTTAAATGGTGGACCCTCAAAAACAGCAATAGTATTATCTTCACTACCAGTAATCAATCTAAATGGTCTTGTCGGTCTGAAGTCACACGAGTTGATTGACTTACTTTGACCAGATATTTCACCCACGGATGTACCAGTTTCTGCCATAAATACATGTCCAAATCTATAAAATGTTATATAAATACATTATAAAAACTACACTGATTTAATTATGGATAAAAATAATAATATTAAAAATGATATCTAATAATACATATATTTACCTCTCTCTTCCTTCACCAACAACAATCATGCGTTGACTGTCGGGTGACCAAGCAATATCTTTGATTGGTCCACCAATTGGATGAAATTCATTTTTTAAAATATGTTCTTTATTCACAGTATCCCAAATACGTACTTTCCCAGACTGATCTATATAATATAAATTGTGTAATATTTATTAAACATTAATTTTTTTTTTATATTGATAATATATAATATACTTTGCAAAATATACTTACCGCCTGATGCTATATAAAAACCACTTGGAGAATATTTGGCAAGGTTTACAGGGCAAGAATGTTCTGTATAAATATCAGCAATTGCTGGATTCTAAAATACAGACAATGGTTATAAAAAGAAAAAATATTTCTGAAACTTACAAAAAGGATTGTAAGAAGATTAGCAATAGAAATTCGCTTACATCAATATTTCTAATGATGACACTATTACCATTGGTATATAAGAAATTTTTTCCTTTTGGATCTCCACCTAATACAAGAGGTTGCCCTCTTTGTGTCTTGGGCAATGTAGCAAATATATATTCTGTAATTTATAATTAAAATATAAATTTCTATGTAAATATAAGAAAATATAAAAGATTAAAATATTAATAGAAGGAATAAAAGAAATTTATCTTATAAGTATTTGATAATGATAATTTTTAATTCATATGGAACATTGTAGATTTTTTTATGAAATTAATTTTGTAAAGATATTTTTTATATTTTCTTTCATAAAACATTTATTATTAATAAGATTTGACGTATATAATGGAAAAGATTAATCAACAAAAAAAAAATATATATATATATATATATATATATATATATAAGTATACACATATTTCATTGATGATATATTTATATAGTAAAAAAAATTTAACTCTTACTTGTTTCATATGACATTTCTATATCACTTCTATCCTATTCTTCCTGATGTTTTGACCTTTAAATAGCCTTAGACATCGGCTAAACTCGGATCTGTCGTTTTCTATTAATAACAAATCATGTTCAATGACTTTTATCACTTGTTGTATTTTTATTGTTACAAGTAGTAATACACAGGAAAAAAAAGCATACATAATACACCATACACACACGCACATACACAAAGAGAGTAGAGAGAGAGAGAGAGAGAGAGAGACACAAGAGAAGATATTTGAAAAAAGACTAGCTTCTATAGATAGAATATTCTTTTTTTTTTTTTTTTTGTATAGATAGTAGTACCTGTTGTGTACGTTACTACAAGCACTTTGGACTCTTACCGTTCCGGTACTTGAAACCTTTTGCCGTATCAAATGATATCAGTGATACACAGAAAGATTTCTTTTCCACGCAGATGTCTCTCACAACACGGCAGAAAATTTGTATACCGGGGTAATGTATATTATCTTTAACGTTATAATACAATTTTTAATGTAATATATGTTTTAAACTCGATGGGATATTGTATGTCACAGTGTTTTATTTAAACAGTATGAGGCCGCCGAATTTCCTTGAATATGACAAATCACATATATATCTAAAGAAAACGAGCACGTGCACTCGGCACCACAGTTGGCGACAGATTCCAGCGAACTCGTCGAACACCTCGTCGTCCACCCAACCAGCTTTCCATCGCATCACCACACATACATCTTTATCCTTCCTCACATATACACTTGTTCCCGCCCTTCGCCTTATTTGGACGAAGCGTCAACGCTACCGGTTTCGCCTAAAGTCACCTTTTCATGCAAGCGAATTTTAATTTACGCTATTTACCAATTCGAAAACCGACTTAATCAATGATCCGAAAACCGGTTTGACCAATGATATTATATCTTTGTTAGAAATTTATTCGATGAGCGAACGCATAGATATTCTCAATTTAAAATATATGTATATACATATATATACATTTATGTATTTTATTTTTATAATTTATCAACTTTGAAATGTTACTAATATTATCAAATATTGTATAGATATTTTATTCGATTTTAAGGTTTGTATGTTATATATATACATATATATATATATATACATACATAGAATTTTTTTTTTATATTTTTTAATTTTGAACTATTTTATCCAATGTGCAAAAGTCTACTGCTTTTGTTTATATTCCAGTAAAATTCTTATAGATGGCGCGTCGTGTCCGCGATCAACAGAATTATAAGAATTTTGTAGAAATGAAATATCTATGCGCAAATTAAGATCTATAAAAATATATCATTTAATTTTTATATTTAATTCAAAGATACACATTTAATATAATTTAATCTATAAGCAGGAAAAAAAGGAAGATATTAAAATTTATATAAACAACGAATCAAATTAACAATTAAATTTGTTCCATGACCAATCAGGTTTGAATAAAAATTCGACGCATTTCTGTCTGAAAATTAATGTAATACGTTAAACTAGTGATATCAGTTAGTTTAATATTTCTATTCGATTATTGCAACGAATTAATCATCAATGAATCATGGTAAAGTATTATATCAATTTGACATTTATCTGATAACGATAATAAATGATTATTTCGTATTATTATATACTTAATCTGTTAAACGAAATGAATAAGAAAAACTTGTTACGAAAATTTTCCTACTTACCTGATAAAAAAATAGATTTTTTCCCAAAGTTTTTTATTTACATTCGAACAGTTTTATTTTCAATCAAAATAAATTTCATACATTAAGATTTACATCGATCAAAAATCTTCTCCGTTTAATAGGTTAATGAACAATCGACTTCTCGAATACACACATAATTACATTCTAAGATTTTATTAATCAAATTTGAATTGTACATATTATGATGATTTAAGGCCAACAATGAGTAAAGACAATGAGTAAAATCATGAATGATCTTTATGAAGATTCAAGAACCGAGAACACGACTTTCTCGAATTTTTGAAAAAAGTCTCGTTAAATGGTGGATTTTTTTTTTCGCAAATAGTTTATGCATAAAAATAATGCTTTTTCAAAAATTCCAAAAAGTCATGTCCTCATTCAACAATTCTTCCGTAGAAGAATTGTTGAATTCCGTGTAGAAGATGCGATTAGGTCCCATCATGGACTTCGTTAATTTGTTCGAAATTCGGAAAGCAGGAATATTCGTGCTTAATAGTGTGCTAATCGAAGCTTTCGATGTTACGACTATATCCTGCTATATGTAAGCGAGTACTGATCTTTCTTCAATTAGCGTTGAAAATATAAAAGAATTTAAAAATAATTTCATAGAGTAATCCATATAGAAAAATTATAATTTCTTTATTTATTCTTTATATATTCTTAGATATTTTCATTTATTATCATATATTCTCGATTATTCTCATTTACTTTTTTTTTTTTAAGACCTGAATTTCTCGTGGATCAACGATCATCACCGTTACTTTTCTTTGTTCTTTTTTTTTTTTTTTTTTTAATTTACATAATAGTAGCAATAATAGTAATATAAAAGAGTTAGAGTTATGGTTAACCTATGGATCTCTTTAGAAGCACTAATCTCCACGTAGTGAGACTATTGGATCGGTGAGATTATTGGCGATAAAGCGGAATCTAATAGAATTTCAGTATTATCGAGTGAATGGTTTGTACGTACAATAGTTTAAACAATTATTCTAAATTGATTATTCTAATTTCTCTCAGGTATGGGCCCTTGGGATAGGTCTTGGGCGGGTTTTTTTCTTTTTTTTTTTTTCTCCAAAATCGAGATCGATTTTTGTACTCTGGTTTTGTTCGGTTAGAGCAATCTTCAAGATGTCTACTCTTCGTTTTATATTGCTGTTATAATTCATATTTTGTCCATATCTGTCGTTGGCGTAGCATATTACGAGCGAAAGATGGTGGACAGTCTCAAGAGAAGTGTGATAAGGAGACAGAAAGAGAGAGAAAGAAAGAGAGAGACGTTACCTTCGACTTACACTTACGTTCGAAAGGATAACAAACGAACCGACAAAGAGCCGGAGGCACGAAGAAACGAGTAAGCTTAGCTTTTCTAGGACGGTTGACAGGTCGTTGAAAATAAATCAATTTATAGTTTTCATTGCTAACTTGCGAGCCATATTACGTGACTCGTTCCACGTGGCTCTTAACGGTGGCAGCTCATCTCTCTGCCTCTTATGTTTGCACAATAGGGCAAAAGAGAAAGAGAGGCGGTGAAATAATAGCAGGGTCATCCAGCGCGCGAAAAGGATCGCCTAAACGGTTTCGATCCTTTCGCGAAATCCCGCAAAGATTAACTCGCTGATAAAAGATCCTCTTGAGAAGGTTCTGTTAAATATATATGTCTATATGTGTGTATATATGTGTATATATGTATAGACGTCGAGTTACCTTTGGCAACGTTTTAAGGCCAACGTGCGCACTTTAAACGTTGATAAAAATAAAAAGAAAAAAAAAAGAAACAAATTTCATCTTTCACGTATTTCCACTTGAATTGTTCAATATCCAATCGATTCTCGATCCTTCCAAACAGAATCATTTCTCCAAATGGTATACAAGCCTCTCTCTCTCTCTCTCTCTCTCTCTCTCACTACCTCCCTCCCTCCCTCCCTCTCTCTTTCTGTCTCTTTCTCTCTCTCTTTATCAATCTATCTATCTATTTCTCCCTCCCTTTCTCTTACCATAACTTGGAGAGAAAGCGGTTGTTGTTGATATATAGGGGTAGGAAATTTGTATGGCACTCGATACTCGAATTACTCGTGACCGAGCTCGTTCGAACGATGAAGATAAAGTTGGGCGCGCACAGAATGGCGATGCAGCTTGAATCCTAGCGTCTCGTTTCGATCTCATAAAATTGATTGAAAAAAGCGTTTGACTTCAGACGATCGTGGAGAAGGAAGCCTCGAAGCAATGGCGCAAAGGAAGTAGAAGCATCGTGTATCAAACGTTCTCGTGACGTCTTCTATGTGATCTAGTATAACAGTACCAGTGAAAGTAAATGTAAATTTGTTGCTTTTTCCTATTCCTTTTTTCTTTTTTCTTTTCTTTCAGAAAAAACTTGGATCATTGCACCGCCATATTGAATTTATAATTTTCCCATTTAATTATCGCATTGTTTTACATTTCTATATTCCATACTCTAATTTCTTTTCAAACATTTCTTTATCGTTAATGTTTGATATGGATTTTAAATTTTAACAATGATAATAATAATAATAATAATAATAATAATAATAATAATAATAATAATATAATTAAGATATTCCAAAGAGTTCCGCGTTTGAATTTATATATATTCTTTCTTTTAATTAATTTCAATGTGAATAGAGAAGCGTTTGTAAATGCATACCTTGCGTAAGGTCAGTATTCCGATAGAAATTCACGGCGATTCATTAGCGCGGGAATACTTGAGAAAAGGAAAAAAGAAAAAAAGAAGGAGAAAAAAAAATAAAAAGACGAGACAATGTGATCAATGTTTTTCCTGGAATGTCCTTCGAATGAACGACGGTAAAAAAGCGATCTTTACGATTTATCGAAGAACGCGTTCAGTATCCTTTGTTCGAGAGTATAGTACCTTGTCGTAATATCTGAAGTATTCTCTAAGAACTGGAGGGGTTTGGAGGGGGTGAGTGAGGGTGAGAGTGAGGGTGAGGGGGAGGGAGCACATTCGTTTCGTTACAGGTTCGTCCACGCTCTCTTGAGTTTCGATCGTGTAGATGATAGAAGAAGACTGTGTATATACGTTGTTGGTAACAGATGGTCCAACGAGTACGTGGCTCCTTCCTTCATGCGCATCACTTACGCCCACACTATACGAGAAAGAAAATCTTTTCTTTCGTCTCGTATGTCTTTGATTCAAGTGTGCATATATAAGCAGTGTATATGTATCTATATACAGGGTGTATCAAAATAATCCTAGTGATTGTTAAAAATTCTTTAATATTTCTTTTAACTCTTATTGTGTTAATTTTTAGACAGATCAATTCTTTTCTTTTCTTTTTTTCTTGTTCCTTTTTTTTTATTTTTTCTTCTCTCTCTCTCTCTCTCCCTCTCTCCCTCCCTCTTTCTCTTTATCTCATATATTTGAAACTACAATTTCTTGAATAAGAACTTGTTTTACAATTTTACAGAGAAAGGATCAATCTGATAGGATATCTTGGAAAAAGAATTAATCGATTCTTAAATTAACTTAAAGATATTAACATTGAAATCAAGTTTGGAACTTTTGACCCATCCAGTATGCACCTAGACAAATGTATACTATATCTACATACTTGGATTCTCGAGAACGCGTCGAGGTAATTACGCGGATTATAATGATTTCGCTCGGTACAGGAAAAGCTTGTATTATCAAGAAAGGAAAGTGATCGTTACCGGGCGAAAAAGGTCGTTGAAAAATCGCGAGCCAATGTCATAATGCACCAAACATTAAGACAGCGGGATAAGATCGAGACAAGAGTTATGCAATCAATCCGATCTCTTACCGACATTTCTTTATTCGCTTATTTAATTATGAATATTTTTAGATCTATCTCGTTATTTTATTTCGCACGATGAAATTATATATTAAATGATTTACGATCAATTTCGTCTTACGTCATTTAATTGTATCAAGTAATGCAGATTATTCTTGTAAATTTTCATTATTTTCATATTTTTCTAATCGTTATATATATTTCGTATAACAGTATTTTTCTCTTACGTACGTAAAATTCTAATTACTCCTTTACATTACTTAACTTACTTTTTATTACTTCAAATATACATATACATATACATTATATATATATATATATACATATATAATGTCGGCTTTATTCGCTCTTTTATTTCATCCCTTCTTTCTATCTATTTTTCTTTTTCTCTTTAACGAATTTAGAACAATGTCCTTTCATTATTAAAAATAATAAATGTAATTTAATAAATATAATATCTTTGAGATTATAATATAATCTTATAGAAAAAAAAAATAGAAAAATAAAAAAAGAAATTATAATATCAACTTTCTTCAATTGCTTTTAATTTTTCAGAAAATTATATTACTTAATTAGAAAAAGTATTTTATATATATATATATATATATATATATATATATATATATAAATGTCTTATCAGCTTTTCGAAACTTAGAAGCCAATTGAAGTATACTGTACTTGTAACGTGGACGGTAGTTGTATATGAAGATGAAATTACGTAGAACCTTTTGGCGATCGACGAAGAAAGTTCCTAATCATCGTTCCGTGTCACAGTATACATACATACGTACGTATATGTATAAGTACGTTCAATGTATATTCGACAAATATAATCGAACAATTTAGATGCGGAAGTTGATAATATTATAAGAATTATGATGTATCATAACGTATAATTTTGACTTCCAATATTTAATAATCTTATACAATATCGCTATGCGATTATGATTAAAATAAATATTGGCAAACAAATTTTACATGACGATGATTTGTTGTATAGTTTTTACGGGAGGAAGGTAAATGAGTTTTTGCAATTAAATTTTACAAATTATCTTGCGTTATTTCGGTCAATATTTTCTTTCTTTTCTTTTTCTTTTTTCTGTTTTTTTTTTCTGTTTTCTTTTTATTTTATTTTTTTTTCTTTTTCTTTGCGAGTACTATATTATCCTTACAATATTTTTTTACGATACCTTTAAATCACCTTGTACATTGATATGCCGACGGATCGCGTCGATCGGTAATTTCAGAAAATTTTATTCGACCCCAAGGATGCTCCTGGTGACGACAACGTAACGGTAAACAATTCCAAAGATAATTCTGCCTTCCAATTTCTTCTCTCGTATTACTTCTTGAGGGCATCGCCTTCGACGGAAATATGAGGGAAGTGTCGAAGAGGTAGAAGGAGGTAGAAGGAGGTAATCGAAAAGTGTGTGATAGGGAGAGAAAAAGAGAGAGAAAGAAAGAAAGAGAGAGAGAAAGAGAGAGAGAGAGAGAGAGATAGAGAGAGATAAATAGAGAGAGATAGATAGATAGAGAGAAAGAGAGAGAGAGAAAGAGAGAGATAGAGAGATGGACAAGGGAGAGGAGAGATGGGGGTGTACGTTCTTTTCAAAGGAGATTTTTCTGGCAAGTAAATAGATTGATGGTGGTACGACGAGAAGACTGTGTCATCATCGATCGATCGACGTGTCCTCATCGACAAATTTCTTATTATCGATAATGACGAAATGTTCGACAATTTTTGCCGCCCAGTTTGGCGGCAAATCGATTTTCGAGAAAGCTACTGCGAAATAATTTCGTCAATCGTGAATTCACGTTTTCTCAACAACAAAAGAATAAAGAACCGAAACTATCGAACGAATGAGAGGGTGAAATGTCGTCGAAGGGAAAATTACACGCGTTAAGCCGATCCTCGCTGGTAAATAAACTTGATGGTTATATCGAGAGAGAACGATCTTCTCTTTCTCTCTTGCCTCGTGTAATATCGATTTTTCTATTTCGATGCGATTGGGGTTATCGTTCGTCGATAAAACGACCTTACGTGACGGAACGATTCGATTATTATCTTTTTCAATATTTCCCAATAACGACGATGACGATGACGACAACGACGACGACGACGATATTCCTAATACTTCGAAACAAATCTTTTAACGCATATTTAATATAACAAGGTATTTAATATGTTTTACAAATTAATATAATTTATATTTTGAAGCGATTAAAATTCCATTAATACGCAAATTGAATTATGTATAATGAAATATTCTAGATATGTAATTTGATGAAAAATTTCATGATATCACATGAAATTTATTATTTAAACGATAGTAAATAATTTATTAACGATATTAAAATTATCTTTAATATCGTTTTGGTTTATTCGGAATATTTACGATATTTCGATAGAATCCTTATAGAACTTCTAAAGATCCTTTAACACATTCGTGACACGTCTTGTATCATTTAATATATTGCCATGAAATTCTAATGTTAGGGAACATGCTCGTTTTCGGAAGTTAATCCAAAGTATCTCACCATATGGCAGAGTCGTGAAGTTTTGTTTAGGATGGTCCTGAAATTAAAAAGAAATTTTTGTAAGTTCGTGTTCGCTGTTTCTCTTTCTTTCTCTCTTTCGTATTGGAGACAGAGAAATAAAGAAAGAAACAATGAGTCCACGTATCCTAACATTCCAGCTTTCGGTGAAAGAGGAAAAGAGAGGCAAATAGTGCTGACAAAGCAATTCCCATGAAAGCGATAGTGTCGGTCACGCTGACATACAGTTAAATTTTTCTCACTCTCTCACTCTCTCTCTCTCTCTCTCTCTCTCTCTCTCTCTCTCTCTTTCTCTCTTTCTCTCTTTCTCTTTTACGAACGACATGGACGCATCCTGCGAGTTTGCGTAAACGCAATATTGCGTCATCGTAACGAGGCACCGTAAGAAGAAGAAGTCAGGGGATGCGCAACCGTAATAATAGCAGCTGCTAATAGTTATGAGAGAATAATCATGCACGCAACAGCGAATGAGAGACCTATGTATATACATATGTACATACCATATGTGTATAAATACATACATAGTTGTTGTAACTGTGTATCGGATGATGGTATATAGTATTGCTAGTGGTGGTTGGTTACTTGGCTGCTTGTTTGCTTGCTTGCTTGCTTGCTTGCTTGCTTACTTACTTACTTGCTTGCTTGCTTGCTTACTTACTTACTTGCTTGCTTGCTTGCTTGCTTGCTTAGTTCGCCCTCATGCGATCGAGCCATCTTGAAAGACTCCGTGTAAGAAAAGATCGCGATAATCTAATGGCAATCTAACGGTTCCGCCGCTTTCTTAACGATCGAGACGAGCACGAGCACAGATCAGAAGATGCTCCGTAACGATTGTAATCTGTTTTTATTTAATTGCC